>NW_006766993.1:4129-8787 GCF_000275845.1 Dichomitus squalens LYAD-421 SS1 | reverse complement strand
TTGGACAGACGCCCCTTTTGCCGCCCATTCCCTTTCCTTTGACGCCCACCTTCCATTTCCGGACCGTTTCCTTTCCTAGCTCATCCCAGTTTGGACACTGTAGATACGTTCCCGTGATCGCCATGCCCTTGCCTTTTCTTTCTCGCCCTTTGTTCCCCCTTTGTCATCTTCACTGCCTCGCTCTCGCGCCTTGTCCTTGGTTGCTAAGCAGCCCCTCTAGTATATAAGGACCCCCCTAGGCGCTCCCTAGTCCCCATCTCGACCTCTTGGTCATTGGGACTAGTCTGTCGCTGCTTGCGTGAAGGCTAGCTTTCGTCGGTCTCGTGCCTTCGTGCCGACCGCCGCTCTGCCCCGTCGAGTTTTCTGATACGTTTATCCCTCTCTCCCTCGCTTTTCCCCCTTTCGGCTCCTCGCCGCTCGCCTACGGGGTCGTCGCCGAACGTCGACCCGGGTCTACGCGCCTAGTCGCCGCGACAAGCGCGCAAGAGCGGAGACGGAAACCTCGTAGACGTACCGTACGGTGAAGCTTGACATCCGCGCACAAGAACCACTTCAAGCCCTCCGGACAATCCACAAAGTCGATCGCATAGCCATCAAAGCCCAGATCTGCCAGCTGGTCTGCGGGCACCGGCTGCGGCTGGAGCCTGCCTCCGTCCTTCGCCTTGAACCACGTATTGATCCTCGCCTTCCTGCCGACAGCCTCGGGGGTATCAACGCAGAGCCTGTTCAGCGTCTGGTAGTCCTCCTCGCACTGCGCGACGAACGTGCGGAGCTGCGTGTCGCCAAAGCACGCCTCGACCGCGTCGACGTATTGGCGGTTCGGCACGGTCACACAGAGGAATGCGGGCTCAAAGATCTCCTGACGGAACCGGTGGCGGTTGCTGCGGAGCCAAACGACGACGTCCGCCGCGTCGGAATCGAAGCGCTTGAGCTGCTCGAGCTTTTGGTGGGCCTCGTTGTCAAGGCGCTTCAATCTGGAGGAGAGGCGATCGAGGGCGATTAGTGTACGAGGACAATTTGTGGGACAGAAAAAACATGCTCGGTAGTGTAGTGGTCGATCTTCTGTCTGCACTCGACACTCTGCGCGGCGTTGGCTCGCTGCTTGTCTTGCAACTCGTACTGCCTTCTACGTAAACCGCTGCTCTCTTCGTTGAGCTTCCTCTACATAGTACGGTCGGTCAACACATCGTGTGGTGATGAGGTAATTTTACGAACCATCTACCCATTAACATTAATGACCTCGAGATCTTCGGTCTTAGGTGGGTTTGCGATGTTCTTCTCGGCCTCCTCAATGTTCTTCTGGAGCCTCTTAATTTCCTGTTGGCGCGTCTTCTCAGTGCTTTTCAGGTTGTCCAGCTTCTGCTTAAGCTCGTCCGCTCTTTCCTCCTATAGTTTCCATCGTGACACGCATGAGTTGCCGATATTTCCGACAGAGACGGAAGTGAAAACAACGCACGAGTCTGTTGTTCTCATCCCACTTCTGACTCATACCTTGAACCTTACGGTGGGCGATATTCTTCTTCTCTTCACGGGCTTCGTCGCATTGCTTTAGCTCCGCTTCCAGTTGCCTACAGGAACGTACCGCGTGAGAGATCGTAGTAGTGATAGACGCCCAAACGCGACGGAATCCACGCACTTGCTCTTCTCCATGAAAGGCTGGTGCCTATGACTGAGGCGCCTGACCGTCCTGACAGCCTCCTTGTGCTTCGGCTTGAACTCCCTATACTTCTCACGTGCCGCGTAGTACTTCTTGATGGGCACAACGAGCTCGAGCAGTTCGAACTTGATGCGGCAGTTTAGTATTCCTCCAATGTTCCGCGCAAATGGATGCGCGTACCCGCTTCTCAAGTGCGCGACGCTCTTCATAACGGCGGACATCACGCTCGAGGTTCGCATTGCGATCCTCCATGGTCTTAAGCTGATCCTTGTCGGCGTTCACAAGCTGCGAAAATAGAGCATGTCAGATTTGGAAAAGGAACGCCAAGCGTAGCAATTACATCTTGAATGTTCTTCAGGCTCTTGCCTGACTCGATGAGCGTGTCGTGCCATGAAGTCAAGCTCGGGTTACCAGCAGCGCGCTGTGTCTCCCTCAACAGCTGCTGAGGCGTCATTCGCGCGAATTCGGCCACTCTGTCCTGAGGCAAGAACGCGCTGTTGCGCATCCTATGGGTCAGACATTGGGGCCGTGCTGCGCAAAATATGCAAGATATACCAGAGGTTATTGACCTGGACGTTCAGCTCCGCCATCTTAGCGTTGATGTCCTTGCCCGACGAGGACCGGCCGTTGAGCATAAACGGGGCGCTTTCCGAGTTGGAGAAGAGATTGCGTCGGATGACGAGATTAGGCTTGCCCCTCGCGCCCTTGAGCTCGATCTCGATGTGGCCGTCCTCTTGTCGTTCTTGACGAACGACTTGAGGTCCTGAGCACGATTCAGAAGCTGTGGGAGGATTTTTGGTTTGAGTATAGTTGCGATAAGTTGCCGCTATCGTGGATACAGCCATTACAGTCACCCCAGGATTTCACTTACGGACGGCGGGAAGTTGAGGCCAAGACATATAGCACAAGCAATGGAACTCTTGCCTGTACCGTTCGGTCCAAAGATCATGTTAAGGTACGGGCCCGGTCGGAACTCGACCCAATCATATGTCAAGAAGTTCCTCAGCTGGATGCGGACGATCGAGCCGGGCGCGAAACTGCGCGGGTAGTGAGCCACCGACCGCGCATACAGGAATTGGACATACCCATCCTTGTCTCGGGGCAGAGTCTGACCGCGTTTCTCTGGCCTGGAGGAACCGGCGGCAGGATGGGCGTCGCCTACTGTGTTAGCACGGGCGCGTTTCCGGCCCTTGGGGGACTGCTCCGCATCCTCTTCGTCGGCTTCGTCGTCCTCTACGTCGCCATTGACGTAATCGTGCGTATCCTTATCATCTTCTTCCATCGCGTGCGCCTCGTCGTCGCCGTCCTCTGCGTCATGATGTTTCCGCATAGCAGCGCGCCTGCTCTTTGTATTGGCCTTGGACGAGCTCAAGTTGTTGGCAGAACGGCCGTTATGCTCCTTTTGCGAGTCGTCAGAGTAGTGCGAAACGGCCCTGCGAGCCATGCCTGGTCAGGCGCGTCGCCGTCGAGCACGTTGGGCTGAGAAGGTGGACCCGCGGTCGCTGGCGTCTAGCGACCGAAATGGCAGCAGCAGAAACGCCGTCGCCCTTGCCTCGACGCGTCGCGCGTATCTCCCGCTTTAGGGCAGGTCCTTTCGTAACAGCACACGTGACTGACTGCCTTTCGTGACTCGAAGCGCTCCCGTCTGCGATCCCGCACGATAGACGCCTGTCATACAGACTGCCAAGATGGCCACTCGTGTGCGTCTGCGAGCAGAGCTGGATCCCTGCACTCGTCGACTGGAATCCAAGTCGCGATGAAGATCAGTAGGTTTTCTTGATATTTATGTCCGCTCCGGACAGAAGAATCGGATGATAACAGCCTTCGTCACCGGCAACGCGGGTAAATTGCGCGAGGTTCGCCAGATCTTGGGCGCGGCCAACATCGAGGTCGACTCGCAGGAACTCGATAGTGAGCACTCTCCGGGGAAATGCTTGTATGAACCAGCACGAAAGATAACCCGGAACCCGCTCTAGTTCCCGAAATACAGGGCTCGACGCGTGAGGTCGCCATCGCCAAGTGCCGCCGCGCCGCCGAGCTGCTCGGCCGTCCTTGCATTACCGAGGACACCGCGCTCTGCTTCAAGGCCTTGAACGGTCTTCCCGGGCCGTATATCAAGTATTTCCTCAAGGAACTCGGTCATGATCGTACGTTACGTTGCCATCGGAGCGAATGACAATGAGATAGGGAGAATCCCTTCGTCATAGGGAGTCACGAGTGCGTGTGCAGAGAAGATATCATACATAATCACAGACTACCTCGACGACTGGAGGCACCGTCTCAAAGATCTTCTCCTCCCAGATCCCCGCGCAAGCTCCAGGCAGCCGAGTAGCGAGCAGACTCGCTCCTAATGGTACCCCGTCCGGCGTCCAAATCCACTCCGCATTCGTCGGAAATTCGTACATAGTCTGGAGTGCGGAGACGTACACAGTACAGTCGACACCCTCCTAACCCATACCCCTGGTAACCCATAAACTCCGAAAACCCATAGGATTTTGGCTTTCCCAAGTCGGGATAGGGGGAATTCGACCCCATAACCCATAGGTCCCCAATACCCCATAACCCATAGCCTTCTAGGGCTCAAAACCCATACGGTAATAGTGGTCACACTGAGATTTTGCTCATCAATAACCCACAAAATACTTGACACATTCTTCCCAGTGTCCTCCCAGTGTCCATCCACGCTTCGACCATGTTGTGGGTAGGTTAGTGTGTTCGAAATCCCATAGCGCTCCCTCAAAGGGTCAGTAGACGCCTGTTCAGCCCTCGCTAACTGGGACTTATCAGGGCGCTTATGAGGCGCTAAAGTTCTGGTAGCCCATAACCCCTCAAAACCCAAAACCCATATATTTGGGCCTGTCCCGAGGGCTATGGGTTAAGAGGGTGTCGACTGTAGACCGCTGAGATTAAGTTCCTGAGTGTATGCTCATTTCACAATTCTGACCGGGGCTAATGTCGTCTTCGCAACGGGCCTGAGGAAATTGCCGGAGATCAAGTCCAC
>NW_006766993.1:0-4098 GCF_000275845.1 Dichomitus squalens LYAD-421 SS1 | reverse complement strand
ACACCCTCCTAACCCATACCCCTGGTAACCCATAAACTCCGAAAACCCATAGGATTTTGGCTTTCCCAAGTCGGGATAGGGGGAATTCGACCCCATAACCCATAGGTCCCCAATACCCCATAACCCATAGCCTTCTAGGGCTCAAAACCCATACGGTAATAGTGGTCACACTGAGATTTTGCTCATCAATAACCCACAAAATACTTGACACATTCTTCCCAGTGTCCTCCCAGTGTCCATCCACGCTTCGACCATGTTGTGGGTAGGTTAGTGTGTTCGAAATCCCATAGCGCTCCCTCAAAGGGTCAGTAGACGCCTGTTCAGCCCTCGCTAACTGGGACTTATCAGGGCGCTTATGAGGCGCTAAAGTTCTGGTAGCCCATAACCCCTCAAAACCCAAAACCCATATATTTGGGCCTGTCCCGAGGGCTATGGGTTAAGAGGGTGTCGACTGTAGACCGCTGAGATTAAGTTCCTGAGTGTATGCTCATTTCACAATTCTGACCGGGGCTAATGTCGTCTTCGCAACGGGCCTGAGGAAATTGCCGGAGATCAAGTCCACGAGGCGGAACTGAGAATCGCGGCCACCGATCGTTGCGTCTGCAGAATCCAGATGGGTGGACCGCGGTCCGCATTCCGAATGATACGGCGGCCATCGGCGCAAGCAGCCGAACACGAGGCAAGCGCTCACACTCGTAAGCTTCGCGTTCTCACCGAGGTCGCCGAGGTCGCCATTGTCAGTATCTTCTTCTCGTTCTTGCTGCGCTACCTTAGACTGACGAGGTGTCGTCTTGTGAGTTTTTTGGTCTTAATACAGAATGGCCGCTGTTCCAGCAACGACCTCCCCAGGGCCGTTGCCAGCCTTCCCCGCACGCCTCTCGCGGCCCTCGCAGTTCCACTTCCGTACGGGACAACTTCTTGAGGGATGATTTTACCATATGTTGAGGGCGAAGTGAGAAGTCAAGAAGGGTCAGGAATTGGCTGGTCATGCACACCAAGTGAGTCAGGCGTCTCCAGCGCATTCGTGTACTTCGATTACTCCTGGGACGAATCCTGGCGACGGTCTCCCCACATAAAACCGCTCCCACCGATCCGTCTACGGCATCTCATCCCTCCTTCACACCATGTCTTACAATGACCCTGCCAGGGGTCTCCCAACCCATCCCACACAAGCCCTAGATTTTTCCGAGGACGTACCACGCTACACGGCAGGGGAACTCGCCTCTCGCCTTCTGCGCCTTGCCGAATCGCATGAGCCAGGTATGTTTCCTTTCTAGTTTTCATGCCTTTTCGGTGTACTGACATGAGCAGTCGAGGGGGCCAACAGCGCTGCGCGCTCAGTTTGCACAGACTGTCTCCGGATGGCCATCGGCAGTGAGCGCAGCTTCCTGCCGTAGCGATGGATTCCATTAACAACCGCGTTTATAGGGAGTGCTTGTCCCCACGGGTGTTTCCCCCGCGATCGACGTGAGCGTCCTCTGCTTTTGTACCGGGGAGAGCTTTTGGCCGCTGGAGTCACTCCGGATCAAATTGCTGCACTTGTGGTAAGCTATCTTTCGAAAATCTGGATGCAGTAACCGGTCTTCCTATGCTCACCGTGTTACCCAGGGCCCCAGACCCTCTGTCGCTGCTCCTGGTTCGTCGGGTAGCGTTGGCCCCGGTCACTCGTCGTCAGCTTACAATGTTTGTGCTCGGGGTCATTCTCATCGCTCGACCAATGGTGTCGCTCAGTGCGACCAGAGCCTGCGTGGCCCAGCGTCCCCAGCGCCCCCCGTTTCCTCAGTATCCGCTATAGCTTCCTCCGCCACTATGGCATCGGGTTCGTCTGGAGTAACGTATTTACCTGTCACCCCAACGCGTTCGCACTCGGGCTTGTCGAGCGCTCGCGCCACTGCTCGGCAGGCGGCTCCGGCTGGGGCACCTGCTGTCGCTGCCGCTCCGGGGGATCCTCCCGCACTTGGTTACGAATACGAGCCACACTTTGACCAGTACAACGCTGACATCAAGACTTGGTATGTTGTCGTCGCGGGTCGAAGTGTTGGAGTGTTCGGGAACATGTGAGTAGATACATTGCATCCGGAATCTGTGACATTTGACGACGTGTGACCCAGCGTTGACATGATTAGTGCCACCAGTGGCGTGTCCAAAAACTACCAATTTAGTCGTAACAACTATCAAGATGCTATTGAGGCTTTTCGTAAGGCTCAGCACAAGGGCGAAGTGCGGACGCGCCAGTAGACCCGTCGGAGTTGCCCCGGATAGGTAAGGTCATGTTCAGTTTTGACGCTAGCTGTACTTGTCTGTAAAGATTGTCGTGGTCGTGCGTATGCCTTTCATACAACATCGTGCTTCCATATCTTGTATCTCGCCTCCATGATTATATATATCGCAAGCGCGGAGTCGAATGCATCATCGGCTGTAACCCGAATCGCTCTCCCCACTCCTATACTCTTATCACTACAATGGGGCGACGTGCAAAGTACATGACCGAGTCGGAACAGCAGGCGGCAAAGCGAGCGCAACATGCGCGTTATGATCAGAGTTTGCGGTACTTAAGGCTCAATCAATGCCTGCTGGTGAAGTATTAAGAAGAGTCATCGGAACAGGGGAAAGTTGACTCGAAAAGCACGTGGTGGCAGTGGACCCAAGGAAACGACTACCGATGTTTCAACCGCAGCGATTCATACATAGCCCCGTGGAGGTCCATGAAAATACTCAGCTCCCCGACGGCCTACGTTTACGAGCCGCAGCGCCGTTCATGTTTTTGTTTGGTTTCACCAGTAAATGCAATCCCCCCAGCGCGATGCGACGCAAGCCCATATCAGGTAGAAAAATCTAATGTAAGGCGCTTAGTTCAAGAACATCCAGCGCTGCGCGAAGAGGACCCGCCATTCGTGCTCCCTTCCCTCCCTTGCTGCGCTCGGGGGGTCCCCCGAGCCGGGAGCACTCAGGCGTGCACACTAAAGCCTCGTTCATGCGAAAATAGACCGGCGCTGGGGGGATTGCATTCACTGGTTTCACCGGTGACAGTGGTCCCGATTTCGGGCTCAATACGCCGCCTCATCGTTTCGAACATCCAGTCCCTCAAGGCTTACGGGACCTAGAGGATTTGGACGGGCCGGAAACTCTCATTGTCAGATTGCACACGTTACAGTACACATGGATGGTTGAAGCTGGTTACCGGAGAGGATCGGAGTGGTTATCGAAGGACACAGACGAGATCACGATACATGGCGAAAACGAGATTCAATGCAGGCTCGAGGGGTGGAACATCAGCAAAAGTGCAAAAGTTTGAAACAGATGCTTGCAGCAGAGGCGGGAGGATGTCCAGAGCATGGAAGGAAGCTCGCGGAAATAGCCATTGATTGGGGCGCCCAGTGGATAGAGGGTCTAGTGGATGAGCTGGAGATCAGGTGCAGGGGGAGGGATGAGTACGAAGCGGCAAATAGGCGGACTGCTTTGCCCTGGCAGGTCATGATACGCTTTGCGAGGAAACACTACGGAGTGTCATATGTATCAGACGATGAAGCAGCATCGGAGTAATGTACCGGTCGTGTTACTTGTTCATTGGGCTACGTTAAGCCCGGACGATCTAACAACATATACTATACCGGGCGTTGAGAGCTTCCGGCGGTGCAATCGGCAGGTCGTCGTCCTCGGCACGCACTGCCCCATGCACCGGACCTGCGAGAGCGGCCTCTATGCGGGCCCGAAGGTCGAAATCTGGCGGCGCTTCAATTGGCGTACCAAAAGGAGCCACAGTTGCCCAGGGGGAAAAGGGCTGGCGGCTCCGTGTCTGTTGCATTGCTGAAGTCAAACCAGCATTGTTACGTAGAAGGCGCTGGCGCCTACCTGGCGGAATGGCGACTGGCTCGGAACAAGTGGACCTGCGCCGTACGCCAAGCAGCATCAGCGCGGACATCTTAGCGATACGCCGAGCACCGCGCGCCAGAGAGACGGGAAACGAGGGGTTTGCGCGCGCTCTCCCTGACACGCAGCACTGACAAAATGCCTCTCACCTTGCGGCGCCATGCTGCACTTCTCGTATATCAACCTGCGAATAGAAATTCGTATGAGAGGCGGGAGAGATACGCTAAC
>NW_006766992.1:34802-35903 GCF_000275845.1 Dichomitus squalens LYAD-421 SS1 | reverse complement strand
GGTCTCGTGCCTTCGTGCCGGCCTCCGCTCTGCCCGCCGTCGAGTTCTTGTTCACGTTATTCCTCCTCTCTCTCTCTCTCTCCTCCCCTTTCGGCTCCTTGCCGCTCGCCTACGGGGTCATCGCCGAACGTCGACCCGAGTCTACGCGCCTAGTCGCCGCGACAGGACCCATGGGCACCGAATCGATCAACGGACGCAACCTTTATTACGTCTCGTTTCTTGATGACTGTTCTGGTGTTGGGCGCACATATTTTCTTCGCCACAAGAACCAGGCCCATCAAGCCTTTCGCGAATTCAAGGCTTGGGCTGAGAGCAGCACTGGTTACAAGATCAAGACTGTCCGCTCGGATCGAGGAACGGAGTTTACTTCGGAAGCGTTCACATCGATTCTGAAGGAGTATGGGATCGAACACCAGAAATCCACACCTGATTCGCCGCAGCAGAATGGACGTGCTGAGCGTTGGAACCGTACAATCATGGAGAAAGCCTTGTCAATGCTTCACATGGCTGGCTTGTCTCACGGTTTCTGGCAACTTGCCGTCGCATGCGCCGTTCATCTGTACAATCGTCAACCAATGCGCCGCCTGAAATGGTGTGCTCCTATCACGGTTTGGAATGGGACTGTCCCTGACGTCTCCTACTTCCGTGTGTTTGGCTGCAAAGCCTTTGTTCACGTGCAGAAAGACCACCGTCAGAAACTCGAGAAGAAGGCAATCGAGATGACGTTTGTGGGTTATGCAGACGGGACCAAGGGGTATCTGTTTTGGAACCCTGCTAAGCACTCGATCGTCGTGTCTCGCGATGTGACCTTCGATGAGAGTGTCTTCCCTGCATGTAAGGAACCCGGCAATCGCCCTGTTACCCCAGGGGATAATCCGTTCCCAGATCTCCAAGACGATGATTCGTCTTCAGACTCTTCCTCGGATTCTGAGGGCTCTCCATCAAATGAGGGCTTTAGGATTCCTTTACCCGATGGCAATGAGATTGACTTTGACGATCTCGAGCCTGCACAACCGCCACCTCCTCAACGACCTCCCACACCGCCTGCTCAAGAGCAACCGCAACCGCAACAACTACCTCCTGTAGAGCAACCTCCACCAC
>NW_006766992.1:30635-33083 GCF_000275845.1 Dichomitus squalens LYAD-421 SS1 | reverse complement strand
AATATAAAGCGGCCTCTGACACCTGCAGACAGATGGCGTGGCTGAGGACGTTCTCTGATGAACTCGGATACGACATGAGCAAGCTGACCCCTCTCTGTGTAGATAATCAAGGGTCGATCTTCCTCTCTGTCAATCCGGTAGTCGAACGTCGGAAAAAGCATGTGGAGATCTGGTATCACTTTGTTCGCGAATTCTACGAAGCTGGACAAGTGGACATCTTCTACGTCGCTACAGCTGACATGCTCGCTGATGCTCTCACTAAGAACGTTCCTCTGACAATCGTCAAGAAGTTCTGTGAAGGTGTTGGTCTTCGACACTGAACGCTCTTCCGTAGGTACGGATTGAGTGGGAGTGTTGAACTTGGACTTATCCGGTCCGGACTACACGAGGCTATGCGTCTCCTAGCGCTTAGCTGTAGTCGCTTATGTAGTATGTTACCATATTTGGGACTCTCTGCTCGTGTACTGTAGCTATGCTTCCAGACTCTTCTGGTACTGTCTAGGACAATCTGTACTACTCCAGAACGGTCTAGACAGGTCTATGCCTTACACATCTCTTACTCATCCTATGGTGCGATACGTCGCAATTCTTTCGTCGTCGCATTATTCATCGCACTATGGTACATGTGACTAACCACTCTTCGATTAGTCATGGACACTTCTCTGTAGTATATAAGGACTTCAGATTGTGTCCTCCCTCTTCAGTCTTTCCTTACTGACTGAAGAGTGAGTACTTCATTACTTCTACCTCTAACTTGTAGTTACTTACTTGACCTTTGTAGTCTTGCTTCGACTCTAGGTACAGTTCGTTGCTGCAATATAGTCTTTCCTTACTGACTGAAGATCTTGCTTCGACTCTAGTCGGATCTAATCTTTGTCTTCACAGCCCCGAGTTTATCAAATCCGTTCTCCATGTTCCAGTCTTGCAGGTACTTTCCAAACTCCCGGGGGCCACCGGCTAACAACTCCTTGTAGTGCTTCGTCATTTTGTCATCTTCGAGGGCCTTCTTGATGTGTTCGAGCAGTTCCTTATCATCGACTATGGAGGCATGACCAGGTTGCATGGCTTTGATTGCGAAAAACTCGGGTTTCAGCAGTGTCTGTCTGAAGTTATCACTGCTTACCCCCTCTTCATGATCTGGCCTCCTGGACAGAGGGTCGGCTCGTAGCATTGTCTTTCCAGGGCGGTGCTTCAGAACGAAGTTGAACCAGGACATGAATAAACTCCATCGGGCTTGTTGACGTGTGAGCTTCTGTGCTTGTCGGAAGTAGGTGAGGTTGAGATGGTCTGACCAGATCTCAATCGGTTCAGGGTGTCCCTCCAGGTAGTGCCGGTGTTCTTCCAAGGCTCGGATGATTGCTAAGAGATCCTTGTTGTATATCTCGTAGTTGCGCTCGTGAACATTGAGAGACTTGGAGTAGAAGGCGACCGGGTGCCATAGCTTGTCCTCTCCAAGTTGTTCCAAGACTGCCCCTGTTGCGAAGTCGGATGAGTCTGTCTCTAGCCTGTACGGGGCCGTGTCGTTCGGGATCTGAAGGATTGGAGCTGTCGTAAATGTGGTTTTGAGCCTTTCGAAGGCCTGTTCTTGTTTCTCTCCCCATTGCCATTGAATGTCCTTGCACGTAAGCTTAGTGAGCGGTCGGGCAATTTTGGCAAAGTCCTTAATGAAACGCCGATAGAAGTTGGCTAGTCCGAGGAAAGCTTGAACATGTTTGACCTTGGTTGGAGTAGGCCATTCCTTGACACCCTGCACCTTAGACTCGTCCATGGAGATTGAATCCTTTGATACGACGAGTCCGAGGAAGTGAACCGAGGGCTGCTCAAACTTGCATTTTTCAGGCTTAACGAAGAGGTCGTTGTCGCGCAGCTTCTTCAGGACTCGTTCTACCAGCTGGCTGTCGCGGCGACTAGGCGCGTAGACTCGGGTCGACGTTCGGCGACGACCCCGTAGGCGAGCGGCGAGGAGCCGAAAGGGGAGAAGAGAGGGTAAGAGGGATAAACGTATCAGAAAACTCGACGGGGCAGAGCGGCGGTCGGCACGAAGGCACGAGACCGACGAAAGCTAGTCTTCACGCAGACAGCGACAGACTAGTCCCAATGACCAAGTTATACATTAGCACTCGAAGGGAAGTACAACGCTATGGTCACTCACCTAGTCCCAATGACCAAGAGGTCGAGATGGGGACTAGGGAGCGCCTAAGGGGGTCCTTATATACTAGAGGGGCTGCTTAGCAACCAAGGACAAGGCGCGAGAGCGAGGCAGTGAAGATGACAAAGAGAGAACAAAGGGCGAGAAAGAAAAGGCAAGGGCATGGCGATCACGGGAACGTAGCATGCGGCTGTGGGAACGTATCTACAGTGTCCAAATTGGGATGGGCTAGAAAAGGAAATGGTCCGCGAATGGAAGGTGGGCGTCAAAGAGAGGGGAATGGGCGGTAAAAAGGGGCG
>NW_006766992.1:20632-23496 GCF_000275845.1 Dichomitus squalens LYAD-421 SS1 | reverse complement strand
AGCCATTCGAGTTGTTCCTTGGAGAGCTTCTCCGGCTTGCGCATTGCGTCGACATCCATGGCATTGGGGTCCCGTGGGGGCGACTGGTCGTGTGTTGCTGCGAAGACGACTTGGCCTGATTTCCCCGAGTTTCCATTTCCAGCTTCAGTACCCAGTCCAGATAGTGCTCCCATTTCGTCGGGATCAGCATCGGGTTGACTTGCCGCATTGCCGTCATAACCGTAAGGATCTGCGAGTTCTTGCCGACCTGGTTGTCGATGCGTCGGATGAGTTCTACATCAGCGTAACCAGACTTCGATGCGTAGCGGCGGAAGTTCTCGGCGAACTGAATGACCGTGGAGTGAGATTTTGAGCACCACTCCTCGAGGGATGTTTGCGCGGTCTTCTCGGGAGCCAGTTGACGATAGCCTGCCTTGAGTCGGTTGATGAAGTCGGTCCAGGATCCAAGGGTTCCACCGTTCGATGCTGTCTCGACGTAGTCCTCGACGTAGTCGTGCGCGCCGCCTTCCAAGTACATGAGGGCCAGGGTAATCTTGTCATCGTCCGTGGTGATATTCTGAACACGGAACCAAAGGCCCATCTTCTGTAACCATTGTTCGAGAGTGATGTCCGAGCCTTTGTTGCCCTTGTACTTGGGTGGTTCTGACGCCTTGATACGCGAAGCCTGGGATACAACAGGGGCCGGGGTGGTAGGGTTACCAAACGTGGTGCGGTTTGACAAGCCTTGCTCCAACTGTGTAAACTTGGCCTGCGAGTTCCTTTTACCGTTTGACGAGCTCCGTGTTGTTCCAGTTGAGAACCTCCAGATTCGCACTGACAGTGACCAGTTCCGTCTTCAGCTGTTTGTTCTCTTCGACAGCCTTGAGCGCGAGGTTTCCAGCAGTGTCAGCCTTGGTGTGAAGGCCTACCATTGAGCTGTCCAGGGTTTCAAAAGTGGTTTGGGTGGCATCACGTTCCTTAAGAAAATTGTTCTGGTGTTTGTAGATCTTGTTGCCGAGGACATTGTAGACATTGACCACTTCGCGCCGTGTGATGTCCCTTGTTACAGAGATGGTCCAGTTGACGTAAGCTTGGTTGGTGATCCCTAAACTGTTTTCCGAGGCACGAATAGCGTCTTCTAACGAGCCGTACTCGACACCAGCGTAGATCCATTGAATTTGCGGGTACACTTGAAGCGTAGCAGTAGGCGAAGCCGGACAGGTGTGTGCCTGTGACGGAGCTGGGTGTGTGTGTAGACCCAGGTCATCTGACTCAAAGTCATCCTCTGCCAGAGGGGCGTAACGCAAGCCTGAAGCCATTGGTAGAAAACTATGCCTGATACAGAACTAAACAACGATCCAATCCAGATACCCAAAATGTTCTAACTCTACTAGAGCTTTGACAATATGCTCGAAGTTCTGCCCAAGTCCACTAAACTTGACCTTTCCAAACTCCTTGCAAAACCAGTCGATGTTTTGTTGTTGGCTGCGAGTCCACGAGGAGCCGTTCTCAATGTTGTCGAGTATCCACTCGAGCCTGTCGCTGATGCGTTGAAGAGCAAGCTGATGGTTGTGGGGGATGTCAAGCAACTGGTCCTTGTGATCGAAGATGGCCTGCAGTCTTTTAATGATGGCGTTGACCTTGGAACCGATGATGGTGATGAGATCAATAGGATCGCGATGTGCAAAGGAGGGGAGGGGTGGTGCAGCTATACAGCACTGGAGAGGGATCGTAGGGATTGAAGGGAGAAGGACAGGTGGGGGCGTGGTGAGACGTGCCGCGAGCGGTCTGTCGAGAGGTTGGGACGAGGGTATAGATGGGGGGAGGACCTTGCGACGAGGGACAATAGGGGTATGCCAATACTGACGACGGTGAGGAAGATGATCTGATGTATCGTCGGCAAGGGTGTGGTCAATCTGGGACTGGATGTCGAGGTGACCGTGTCTCTTGAAGTGATGACAGGTAAACTCCGGTAGGTCCGAGTCAGATGGAAGGATAGTGGGGGGGGATGATAAATGTTTCCAAAAATTCCTGGGGGAAGAGATCCGGTCCACAAGTGGTTGAGACACTCCATGGAGGGGATGGGTAAGAGACTTGATCTAATGTCACAGCCAACGAGCTGTGCCACCAGACAAACAAAGACAAGCTTACTGGTGATGGGGTTGGTGCTGAGGAGCGAAGCAACTCCAGGTGACACAGCAAGAGATGAGGTAAAGGTGTAGATTCCCTAGACTAGAAGGGGCAATAGAAGGTAGGGCTGCTAGCTATCTACAGAGGAGATGGGTGATCGACGAGAAGATCAAGTCTGAGGTTCTCTGCCTCAGACCCCCTACTATTTATACAATTACAGTGGTGCACAGACCAGGTACCTGTTGGAATATTGCGGGCACGCTGTCTTTATACCCTTTGTCACGCGCTTGACAGGCTGTCAAGCGTCTTCTCTATTATGCGGATCCTCTACTCTACGCTTTGCTAGTCTACATCATGTATATAAGCTACGGCTTCTTTTCCCTCGATCATCATCCTTCCCTGCTTCTCAGCTTCTCTCTCTCGTGTGAACTCTAACAGGTTATGAGCCCTGCTTAGCTCTAACTGAGAATTACTACGCTTACCGCTGCTATATCTTATCTTATCGGTCACAACACATGGCGACGTCAACCGCTGACGCCATCAGCAGGATCCGGATCGATCCTCTCACCGGGGTAGAGGATTGGCCCTCTTGGAGAGTCCAGATGGAGGATCTGCTGTACGGGTTAGGGTTATGGGACTACGTCATCGAAGAAGGCAAGCCGACGGCAAAGGACGCCAAGGCACCGACCACAGAAGAAAAGAAGGCTCTAGAAGACTGGATGAAGAAGGACAGGACCACGTTAATCGCGATCCGG
>NW_006766992.1:17952-20612 GCF_000275845.1 Dichomitus squalens LYAD-421 SS1 | reverse complement strand
CGCGCTTGACAGGCTGTCAAGCGTCTTCTCTATTATGCGGATCCTCTACTCTACGCTTTGCTAGTCTACATCATGTATATAAGCTACGGCTTCTTTTCCCTCGATCATCATCCTTCCCTGCTTCTCAGCTTCTCTCTCTCGTGTGAACTCTAACAGGTTATGAGCCCTGCTTAGCTCTAACTGAGAATTACTACGCTTACCGCTGCTATATCTTATCTTATCGGTCACAACACATGGCGACGTCAACCGCTGACGCCATCAGCAGGATCCGGATCGATCCTCTCACCGGGGTAGAGGATTGGCCCTCTTGGAGAGTCCAGATGGAGGATCTGCTGTACGGGTTAGGGTTATGGGACTACGTCATCGAAGAAGGCAAGCCGACGGCAAAGGACGCCAAGGCACCGACCACAGAAGAAAAGAAGGCTCTAGAAGACTGGATGAAGAAGGACAGGACCACGTTAATCGCGATCCGGATGCGAGTAAGCAAATCTCTTGTTCACACGCTGACAAGATGTGTTTCTAGCGCGGACACGTGGAACCGCCTCGTCAAGAACTACGAGCCCAAGGGAATCTTGCACGTCGTGCAGATTCGCCGTAAGCTTTTGCAAGCTCGCTATTCGGACTCGGAAAACGTCGAAGAATTTCTACAAGAAATGGTGCGCCTGCGCGAGACGCTGGCGACCATGGGACATGCCCTGATGGAAGAAGAGTTCGCGATCACGCTTCTCACGGCGCTACTGGACAGCTGGGACCCAATGGTCAGCTCGATCAATCACGCAACGGATCTCAAGGATGCCGATGAGATCATCGCGCGGATCAGGCAACATGCAAGCCGCATCAACGACTCGGAGGTCGCGATGGCGGCGCGCGCAAAGAAGGGCAGAGGACCCCCTTTGTGCTATACGTGCGGTAAGCCTGGTCTGGCGCGCGACTGCCCTAACCACGACGCAAAGGACGTGAAGGGGAAGAAGAAGGGCAAGGGCGACAAGGACGACGGGAAGAGCGACAAGCGCAAGCCCAAGAAGGACGGGCTGAAGGCGCTGGCTGCCAAAGAAGATGGTAGCGACAGCGACTCCGATGAGTACGCATACGCGCTGATTGAACAGGTCGACAGCGATTTGGATGAGGACTCCGAAGAGCTTGCACTGGCGGCGCGGGTAGCTCGGGATGCTTGGGTAAGCGATTCCGCTACTACGGTGCACATAGCACACGCGCGCGCCGATTTCTTCAGGTACACGCCGACGCCCGGCGACAGTTTGAAAGGCGCGGGCGTCACGCCCATCCTCGGGCGCGGAGATGTTAAGATCGAATACGAGTACGACGGGCGCAAGACAGTTGTCAAGCTGTGGAACGTAGTGCACGCCCCCGGAATCCCTCACAACCTCATCGCCTTGGGGCGCGTTGAGGCAGGCGGACACTCGGTCACCTTACAAGACGGCAAGATAGTCTTCAAGAACTCGAAGGGACGAGCTTACGCGGAAGGCACACGGGTGGACAACCTGTACGTGATGCGCGCCACCACCGTACACGACAAGACACCGGATCTCGCGTGTGCGGCAGCGGTTACACGACCCCGCCGGAAGCGGACGTATGACGAGTGGCACCGCACCCTCGGTCATATCGGTATGAAGGCTGTCATCGCCATGAAGACAAAGCGCCTTGTGGAAGGCATGGAGGTGGACGAACGCGTCCCTCCCGCAGAGCAGTGCGAGGCCTGCGTCCGCGCCAAGCAGACCGTCGCGCCATACCCGAAGAAGTCGGCCACGGTCGTGGCCGTGATCGGTGACCTGACAGTCATGGACCTGTGGGGGAAGGCCCCTACGACAGGGATCCGCGGTGAGAAGTTCTTCTCGACTTTCACTGACATGCACGCGCGTCGTACAGTTGTAGAATTCTCCAAGACGAAGACAGATGAGTTGGAACACTTCAAGGCGTACCAAGCACTCGTCAAGAACACCCACGGAGTCACCCTCAAGGCCGTCCGTTTTGACAACGGAGGCGAATATATCAGTAAGGATTTCATTGCCTACTTGAAAGCTGAAGGCATTACAGTACACACTATGACGCCCAAGTCCTCCGCACAAAACGGTGTTGCGGAGCGCGTCAATCGCACCGTGATGGACCGCGCGCTGGCGCTCCTCATCGCGGCAGGTCTCCCCAAGTTTCTCTGGCCCGAAGCCGTGGCCCACGTCACGTACCTCAAGAACAGATCCCCGACTCGCGCACTCAAGGACAAGACTCCTGAAGAAGTCTGGACCGGCCGCAAGCCCGACATCTCGGACTTGCAGGAGTGGGGCATCCGCTGCTGGGTACTAACTGACAGACAGAAACGAACCAAGCTGGACCCGAAGTCCCAGCCCATGTTTTACATGGGCCCAGCACCCGGCACGAAAGGCTGGCGGTACTACGATCCCAAGAGTCGCCGAATCGGCAAATCTCGCAACATCATCTTTGCGGTCCCCAAGAGTCAACCACCCGCGGGCGATGATGACGACGAGTACGTCGAGCTCTCCCTCCCTGCGCCGCTCGAGGGGGAGAATGGGATCATAGGCGACCTGGCGCAAGGGGGAGACACGACCGTCTCTCCCGCGAACATACCAGACGCACCACCCCCGGTTATGACTCAGAAGGCACCGCGACTGAAAACTGTCATTCCACCA
>NW_006766992.1:13585-16215 GCF_000275845.1 Dichomitus squalens LYAD-421 SS1 | reverse complement strand
CACCTTCGCGCCGACCGAGGCCACGAAACTCAACGCCGACAACAAGTCCGCCATCGAATTGTCCAAAGACAATGTTCTGCACGCACGCACCAAGCACATCGATATCCGCCATCACTTCATTCGCGAATGCATCGCCGCCGAGACCATACGACTCGAATACTGCCCCACTGACGTCAATTCGGCCAACTTGTTCACCAAGGCCCTCGCACGCGATCGTTTTCAATTTCTTCGGACGCAACTCGGTATCCTCCCAGTACAGAGTTGAGGGGGAGTGTTGGAATATTGCGGGCACGCTGTCTTTGTACCCTTTGTCACGCGCTTGACAGGCTGTCAAGCGTCTTCTCTATTATGCGGATCCTCTACTCTACGCTTTGCTAGTCTACATCATGTATATAAGCTACGGCTTCTTTTCCCTCGATCATCATCCTTCCCTGCTTCTCAGCTTCTCTCTCTCGTGTGAACTCTAACAGTACCTATTGTCCCTTGCTTGGTCAGAGTCTTCTGACTCGTGCCCTGCCTTCTGACCTGTCACATGGCATCCTCATGACTAACACCTGAGTCATGCTAAGTCCGGGCTTCCTCCGATGAGTAAGCCCCCCTGCAGACGCGTGAGTCACCTGCCAGTGAATGAGGCTGGGCGCTCCTGGACCCCACAAGGTCCTGGGTTCGATCCTGGCTCCTCCACTTTCCGATACGAGTTGTCTGTGGTCAAGGTGAGCATCCCTCCTGGTTCACATGACCCCCTGGTCACGTGGCACGAGAAAACTGTGACAATGCCACAGGATCTGTACCTGCAATAAGTGTCGCTCCTAAATCAAAGAACGCAAGTCCGCATGTGTTTACGAGGTTGCGGAGCACCCAGTGCCCTCTGTGTGCGTGGAACTCATTATACAAGACGGTCAGTCCAGCGAGAGCAATATTTGCATAGACCGCTTCCGCACTGTACATTGCAGAGAGGACCAGGCATGCTGGGACTATGTACCAGCGGAATTGAAGGGCTTCCTGCAGAGATCTGCGCTTTGCTGGAAGGGGTCTATAGTTTTTGTTCTGTTCGTCTTCATATGGATCCATAGTCTGATTGGAGAGGTCGCATTGGAGGAGGTGAAGCCACACCCAGAAAAGGACATGGGGTAGACGAGAAACATTCCTCAAGGGTGCCGACGCGGAAGCCAATAAGCTCTACAATATTGTCACAAGGATGCCTTGTGATCGATGAGAGGTCACTTACAACCGGTATCAATGTCGTCTTGATATCTGACTTGGTGAAAAGAAGGCATGTGTAGAGGAAGTATCGTGCCTTCCTTAGACCGCTCATTATAGACAAGGACATTCTGTAGAGTGGTAAATCTGGTCTTGGCCTTCGATATGTGTTGGAGATTGGTTTATAACTTCTCTCTGTCGCTAATTTGATTGGCGCTGCAACACGAGTGAGTTGGAATATCTCTGCATATCATGACAGAGTGGAACACATCGGGGCGCCACTATATGCTGCTAGATTCGGACCACCTGTGAAAATAGAAACTCATTCATAGTCATGCATGTGTCTATTACAAGAATGACGATCATAATGCAGATATTGTAGGATATGCGTACTGCTAGGTCGAAATGCTTTACAAACAGCAGTTTCGGAAGAGTACTGCTGCTGCCAGTGTGACATATGTTTCAAGGAATCATGCTATCCATAAACACCCATGTGTTAGAGCGCTCAGCTGGTATGCAATGTGCATGGGTAGTTCGGGAGCGTACAGTAATAGTATGTCAGTGTCGCGGCGACTAGGCGCGTAGACTCGGGTCGACGTTCGGCGATGACCCCGTGGGCGAGCGGCAAGGAGCCGAAAGGAAAGGAGAGAGATAGGGAGGGATGAACGTAGCAAGAAACTCGACGGGGGTAGAGCGGAGGTTGGCACGAAGGCACAAGACCTGCGAAAGCTAGTCTTCACGCAGACAGCGACAGACTAGTCCCAATGACCAAGTTATACATTAGCAGACGAAGGGAGATACACGCTATGGCCACTCACCTAGTCTCAATGACCAAGAGGTCGAGATGGGGACTAGGGAGTGCCTAAGGAGGTCCTTATATACTCGAGGGGCTGCTTAGCAACCAAAGACAAGGCGCGAGAGCGAGGCAGTGAAGATGACAAAGGAAGAACAAAGGGTGAGAACAAAAAGGCAAGGGCATGGCGATCACGGGAACGTAGCATGCGGCTGTGGGAACGTATCTACAGTGTCCAAACTGGGATGGGCTAAGAAAGGAAACGGTCCGAAAATGGAAGGTGGGCGTCAAGGGGAGGGGAATGGGCGGCAAAAAGGGGCGTCTGTCCAACGTCCGTGACATTACCCCCCTCCTAAGGTCCGTCGGTCCCCGACGGACCTTAGGCCGGGGTGTCGTCCGGAAGCCCATTCGAGGTCAGAGGGTGCGGCAGCGGTGAAGTTGACAAGGGGTTGCCAGGGGAGGGATCGGAAGATAGAGGCTGCGATCCGACGTGGGGCGGTGGGGTTACGTTCGTGAAACTCGTCGATCAACTCTTGACAGTGAGTGAGGTCCTTCGCCGGTTCCCAACTGTTCTGGCCTTCATCGTATCCTTTCCACTTGACCAAATACTGGAACTGGTTGCGGTAGGTGCGGCTGT
>NW_006766992.1:0-12474 GCF_000275845.1 Dichomitus squalens LYAD-421 SS1 | reverse complement strand
GCAGTGATCGCGTCGTGGCACAAGAAGACGACTCGTTTGCGAAAGTCCTTATCAGGGGGGATGTAGAGCTTCCCGTGGTGATAGATGAGGTCATCGCGCACTTCCCACTCGAGGAGTCCGTTCGCCAGTTTCCGAGGGCCCTTCTCCTTGAGGATGCGGAGAGCCTCGACGACTTCAGGGTTGAGTACCTGTGCGTCTCGAATCTCCTGCTCCAGGGTGCTCGTATCCGTGAGGGTGGCCGAGAGAGAGACGAACCGCTCGGGTCCCAGTACGATCTGATCTCGGTTGTCCTCTGTGTCCATAGTCTGGTGGGTCGGGAGGCGAGAGAGGGGATCGGCTTGGGTGTTCGTCTTGCCAGGCTTGTGCGTGAGGTGGAAGTCGAAGCGGCTGAGGTATAAAGACCATCGAGCCTGTCGACGAGTGAGGTTCCGTGCGGTGCGCCAGTACTCCAGATTACGATGATCCGTGACAATCTCAAAGGGTTCAGGGAGCCCCTCGAGGTAGTGTCGCCAGTCCTCAAGAGCACGGATGATCGCTAGCATCTCTCGGTCGTAGATCTTGTAGTTCCGTTCCGCTTCAGCCATTGACTCAGACCAATAGGCCACCGGGTGCCAGAGGTCGTCGTCCAGCTTCTGCAGTAGCACTCCTCCGGTCGCGAAGCCAGAAGCGTCCACCTCGATCCGCGTGGGCCGAGCCGGATCCCAAGAGACCAGCACGGGCTCGCTCGTGAACGCGTCCTTGAGGGCTTGGAAGGCGAGTCGCTGCGCGGTTCCCCAAGTCCAGGGGACGTCCTTCTTGGTCAGGTCGTTGAGCGGTCGCGCGTGCTTGGAGAAGTCCTTGATAAACCGACAGTAGAAGTTGGCGAACCCTAGGAAGCCGCGTAAGTCGCGCAGGTTCTTGGGGGCTGGCCACTCGGTGACGGTCTTGACTTTGACCGGGTCCATGGCCACCTCGCCTTCGCGGATGATGAGGCCGAGGTACTCTACCTCTGTCTTCTCGAACCCGCACTTCTCCGGTCGCAGGTAGAGGTCGTGTTCCTGGAGTCGTTTCAGCACCTCGTGGGTTACGGCGCGATGCTCTTCGATGGTGGTGCTGAAGATGAGAATGTCATCGAGGTAGACAGCAACCTTTCCTGCGGCGATCAGATCAGCGAAGATTGAGTTCATCAAGGCTTGGAACGTAGCGGGGGAGTTGGTGAGTCCGAACAACATGATCTGTGGTTCGAATAGGCCTCAATCGTGGACTGTAAACGCGGCCTTCCATTCATCGCCCTCTTTGATGCGGACGTTGTGGTAGCCCCAACGGACGTCAAACTTGGTGAAGTACTTGGCTTGGCGCAGGCGACTGATGATGTCCGTCGCGAGGGGGAGACGGTACCAGTTCTTCACCGTGATCTCGTTGAGCTTGCGGTAGTCCTGGACTAGATGGAGCTTGCCATCCTTCTTCTTTACGAAGAAGACCAGGGACGCCATCGGGGACTTGGAGGGGACTTGGAGGGGACTATGTAGCCTTTCCGAAGGTTTTCCTCGAGGAACCGATCGACCTCCTCCTGCTCATTAGGCGACATCGGATAGGCCTTGGAGCGTAGAGTTTCTGGGGCGTCGGGTTTGAGGTCAATGGCATGGTCGTACGGCTTGTGCTCTGGAAGGCGCTCCGATTCGGTCTCAGAGAAGACCTTCGAGTACTGTCGGTACTCTTCAGAGACGATCTCCTCGAACGTGCGTTTGGGCTTGTCCTGGTTGGCCTTCTGTGCGAGTTCCGTGGAGTAGGTGTACCCGGCGGCGCACCACAACTCCTCAGTCGTGTCCTCCAGGACCTTAGCCTTCCACCACTTCCTTTGCTGCACCCGGTTGGCGGCGATCCGCTCAATACCAGGTTTCCATTCCGCCTCGGCCTCTGTTTCCTCCGCACCAACCTCCATGGTGCCCTCCTGCCAGTCAATGTCCGGGTTGACCCTGCGAAGCCAAGGTAAGCCTCATACGAAGTCTTCGGGGCCCAGGTCTGTAACTAAGAACTCGAGCCATTCCGTGTAGTCGCCCATAAGTACTTGTAATCTAACGTAATGGGATATGCTGCCTGCACTGTTCTTGGAGCCGTCAATGTTGTAGAGGGGGACATCTCTAGCTAGCCTATGTAAATAGACGTTGTTCTTCTTTACGAAACGGTGGCTGATGAAAAGGGCCGTTGCCCCACTGTCTATCATAGCTGCGGAACGTACACTACGGTTTCTGCCTTTAAGTATCACACTGACGCGGAAATGCGAGCTGGATGGGTTTAATTCGGGAATGATACACGGACTAACACTATCGTACAGGCAGGGGTCAGGGATCTGCGGAGGCGAAGAGTCCGTACTCGTACTGGAGGGCGCTGCTGCGGCAGCTTTCACACGCACCCGCTCTAAAAAGACTTCTGCAGAGAGGCAAGCTGGTCTGCGAGGGCCTTCTGCTGCTCCATGAGCTGGGCGACGAGGGCGTTGGTTGCTCTGGCGTCCGCAGATGTCGATGTTGACGCTGCGACCTGGGGTTCCTCAGGTCCCTCCTCCGTGGCGGCGAGCTTCTGCGAACGGGGCTTCTTCAGGAACTTGTCCATGCACACTGTCTCGCGGTGCCCTACGCGGCGACAGTAGCCGCAGATGTCCTGATCATGGCTGCCGTCCTTCTTGACGTGCGCCGTAGACCCGCAACTGTAGCACTTGCCGCGTATGAGGCGGTTGAACTCTTCGCGCGTACGGGTCGCATCGATGTCCATTGCGTTCGGGTCTCGGGCAGGCGGCGTGAAGGGGGTGGTATGCAGCGGAACAGCCGGCTTGGCCGTGGTGGTGGTGGTGGTGCATCCGCGCTGACGATCCCGTTCAGCACGGCGTTGGCAGACACGGACATCGATGTCGGAGGAGACGGTGATGAGGTCTTCGAGAGAAGCGATGGGCCTCGCTGTGTGCACCAACTCGTCCTTGATGGAGTCCGCCAGGTGTTCGTAGAAGCGGTCTCGGAGGTCGGCCTTGGAGTAGCCCGTGTGGGTGGAGAGCTCGTTGAACCGTGCGGCGTACTCCGGGACAGTCATGGAGCCTTGCCACAATGTACGGAGGCGCTCTTTTGCATCGACCGCCTCGTCGACCGTCTCGAATCGGGCCTTGAACTGGGTGCGGAACTCCGTCCACAAGCCTTTGAACGGGGTGGTGCCCTGCGTGATCTCCTCCATCGCCGGAGTGGCCCAAAGAGCCGCACTGTCCTGCATGAAGGAGAGGACTGCCCGAATCCACTGGTCGTCACGCGCGCTGATCACATTGCCCGTGGCGTCCACGTGGTTGAGCATTGATCCTTGGGACGTGGCCTAGAGAGTGAACGCGGCCAGGAAGCGTTGTGCTTCGCCCCCCTGTTCGCCTTTGAAGGGAGAGGGCTTCTGAACCGCCTTCAGGCTGTTGGCCCCGGTGGTCGAGTTGGCGAGCTGCGCCATAGACTGAGTGAGGAGGGTCATCGATTGGAGTAGTACCGTCATGGGGTCCGGGGGTCGTGTTGCTGTCTGGGTGCCCAGTTGGGCCTGCTGTGGGTTGTTGGCGGGGCCTGTCACCTGCGGTTGTCCGCCTTGTTGTCCCATGATGGGCGGAGCGGATGGTGGGCGAGTTGGGGGGAGGATAGGGGATGGGGGAAGCGCGACGAGTAGCGCTACTTCGAGCTCTTCGGTCGGAGTACCGGGGATGGGGGATCGAGTCGTGGGTGACTCAGCAACGGGGGAGTCAGGGACTGGGATGAACTCGTCCTCAAAGGCCCTTGAGTTGATCCGATCTGGGCAGTGATGGCGATTTGGGCAGGGGTTCAACTCACACGGTTCCCAGTACCAGAGTCCGTCTGCTGGATCCTTTCGTCGGTGGCAATGAGCTTCATCGACAGAGTCCCACGCGTGAAGTCTGCCGGTGCAGTCCAGGGTGGGGAAGACAACGTGGTAGCGGTGGGGACACCCTTATTCAGAGCGTCAGCACCGGGGGAGAGATCTCGACCTAATGTCGCGGCGACTAGGCGTGTAGACTCGGGTCGACGTTCGGCGATGACCCTGTGGGTGAGCGGCAAGGAGCCGAAAGGAAAGGAGAGAGATAGGGAGGGATAAAAGTGTCAAGAAACTCGACGAGGGCAGAGCGGTGGCCGGCACGAAGGCACAGGACCGACGAAAGCCAGTCTTCACGCAAACAGCGACAGACTAGTCCCAATGACCAAGTTATACATTAGCAATCAGAGAGAGATACAACGCTATGGTCACTCACCTAGTCCCAATGACCAAGAGGTCGAGATGGGGACTAGGGAGTGCCTAAGGGGGTCCTTATATACTAGAAGGGCTACTTAGCAACCAAAGACAAGGCGCGAGAGCGAGGTAGTGAAGATGACAAAGGGAGAACAAAGGGCGGGAAGGAAAAGGCAAAGGCATGGCGATCACGGGAACGTAGCATGCGGGTGTGGGAACGTATCTACAGTGTCCAAATTGGGATGGGCTAGGAAAGGAAATGGTCTGCGAATGGAAGGTGGGCGTCAAAGGGAGGGGGATGGGCGGCAAAAAGGGGCATCTGTCCAACGTCCGTGACACTCATGATGTGAAGCCTTAGAGAGATTTAGCAGGGCTTTATCAAGACAGTCAGAGTCGCAATCAGGCCCAACGGAGACAAGACCAGTCAGCCTTCTCCTCCTTCCGAGTTGGCCCGCGCGCTCGTTGTGCCCTTGCGCCACTAAACATGGCATTCTCCGGCCGTCGGAACTGGCAATGCTCCTCGTTGACAGTGAGTCCCCATTGCTCTGCCTCTCTTATCCGCTACACCCATCGCACTGGCTTGTTGACGACTATAGCACAAGCGTACAATCTCCACCTATACTGGATAGATTGCCATGCCACGGCGATCGAAGCGCAAAGGATGGTCACTAGTCGAATCTGACCGTGACAGCGGTTCAGATGTACGTGTCGCATCTTTCAGTCGTCCAAGTACTCCAGTGCATCATGCTTTTGCTTATACTTCATCTTTCTCGCAGTCCACACCTGCCACTCCGCCACTGAGGCAAAAGTGTACACGCACAGCAAGCACGAAACAGCAACAGATAGGTTCGGTATAATCAGTTGCTTCATTATATGCAACACTTCACTGATATTTTGCACAATGTCGATCCCTGGGCGTTGATTGTAGACCAGCAGCACAAGACCAAGGAACAAACAGAACTTGAACGCCTCCGTCGTGAACTCCACAATGCCAAAAAGCGACTCATGAAGCAGAAGAAGAGTCAACACGTCGAGGATCAAGCTGGGGACAGTGCCGATGCTGAGGATGATGGTGTGGATGGGCTTCCACCCGAATCAGAAGACGGCAGCAGCGACAAGGATGCTATTGCATCCCTCCAGGCTTCTGTACGTTCGTGGGAGGCCTGATATTATAATGGCTCTGATTCATCGTTTATACTCATAGCTCATGCGTCGGCAGACCACTGCAGTGACGCCAGGCCCTGCTGCCCGCATCCGACGTTGTGAGGGGCACCAACAAGATTCACTGGCACCTGATGTGGTGTCCACCCCGTCCACGTCTGAACAGCGGACGTTGATGGTCCCGCAGGCTGCAGTCTCTCCCAACTCTGTTCCTTCGACTCCAGCTACCCCCGCACCTGCCAACGCCCCACAGTCAATTTGCAACTCTGATGACTCCAGCGAGGTGCGTGGTACTGTGGCATCTCAGATTGCATCTCGTACCGTGTCTCGTACCGCATCGCATACCGCATCTCGTACCACATCTCCAAGTCCTGCCCCTTCGCAACGGAATGCAATGTTCATCTCCCCTGTGCCTCTTGGCAATACTCCGACTAATGTTGACCATGCGGATTCCAGAAATCTTGCTGCCGCACCCTTGACAGCACCTTCGATTCCCCAACTCCGGTGTCGCGGCGACTAGGCGCGTAGACTCGGGTCGACGTTTGGCGACGACCCCGTAGGCGAGCGGCAAGGAGCCGAAAGGGGAAAGAGGGAGGGAGAGGGATAAACGTGACAGAAAACTCGACGAGGACAGAGCGGAGGTCGGCACGAAGGCACGAGACCTACGAAAGCTAGTCTTCACGCAGACAGCGACAGACTAGTCCCAATGACCAAGTTATGCATTAGCAATCGAAGGGAGATACAACGCTATGGTCACTCACCTAGTTCCAATGACCAAGAGGTCGAGATGGGGACTAGGGAGCGCCTAAGGGGGTCCTTATATACTCGAGGGGCTGCTTAGCAACCAAAGACAAAGCGCGAGAGCAAGGCAGTGAAGATGACAAAGGAAGAACAAAGGGCGAGAAAGAAAAGGCAAGAGCATGGTGATCACGGGAACGGAGCATGTGGCAGTGGGAACGTATCTACAGTGTCCAAACTAGGATGGGCTAAGAAAGGAAATGGTCCAAAAATGGAAGGTGGGCATCAAGGGGAGGGGAATGGGCGGCAAAAAGGGGCGTCTGTCCAGCGTCCGTGACATCCGGTCAGCGCCTTTCCGGAGCAGTGAGGAGCCATCCCCTCAAGCTCGGCTGTCTGCCCATGACTACATCGATGAAGTCAAGAGTCTGCTGACGGCAGCTGGCTCTTACTACTCATGTTATCTTTTTACAGATGATCTCTTCCCCGGTCCAAGCAAGCAGCGCGAGTTGGTAACTCGTGCCTGGAATGCTGCTTGTGCGGCATGTGAGACTCCACCGCTCTATGTTCTGTCTGAGCATATGATCCGTATAGTACGTCATTGTTCCATCTATGCAACATTGGGACATGTAATTACCGGTCACGGTTATTGTCAGATTGGCTCACGGAAGTCTTATGTTCACGGAGACGTTTCTGACAATATCCGCGCCAAGATCATCGACGCCTATGGGTTCTGCCGCACTGCATCTGCAGCTGCTGAGGTACACAAGATGGCATGTTTCACCATAAGGTGACTTTTCGACTTCTTTGCCGTTATCAATGGGTGCAAAACTCTGACTTGGACGCAGACTTTTGATGTTGCTACTGGGCACAAAGAGAAGTACAGCGAGCACGCCCTCATAGGTCGCTCTCTGGAGATCGCTTTTTTTTCAAATACGCGCACTGGTGTCGGCTTCCTGCACTCGGAATTTTTCGATCCGATTCCCGATCAAGCACTTGCGTTCGTGCACACTTTTGTAAGCCTATTCTCCTTATTATTTCTAATTGTGGTTTCTGATTCATCCAAATCCTTGATGCTCGGTCAGATCCACGCGCACATCTGCGAGTGGTTCACTGGCCGCCACATCAGGGAAGACTTTTCAGAGGTCAAGAATGCTACGTTCTATGCAGGTTTTCTGGCCGATCTACAATCGTATGGCAGCAAAAATCCCTCCGCATGGCTCAACATCCGCAAGCGTATGTATTCAAGTGCATTGTAAGTGGTTGTCGTGTCCTATCCTATACTACTACTCATAGATGGACCATACTCTAGCACTGCAAGTGGTGGGGCCACACTTCGGGCACAGATCACTCGAGTGTCAACATTCGCTATGGAGGCCGCTACAGCAGAGCTCGAGGGACGGACCGGTCTCACTGACAGTGAGACCGAGGGCGAAGCTAGGGCGGGCGGACTTTGAGCTCGTATACTATGTACCTCTCGACGTCTATGCTTGTTAGATGTCTCCTTTGATGCCCAATGCATACCATACTCCATTCAATATGTACATCGCGGTGGATTGGAAGGCAGAAAATGTGGAAGCAACGTATACTAGGCAAGCTCACCTTGCTCGGTACGTTCTCGTAAGACCTCGGGCGCGCTCATGAGCACTCATGAGCGCCTCAGCCCTTCTCACGAGGCCTCGCCGAGTGCCGCTGGGTGCTCGACAGTACGCATGAAAGGGGGGGATGCCTCAGCCTGCTTGGACTGCTCGAGAGGCTTGAGAGGGTTCCCTAGTCAAGGTTTTTTTTCCTGATGCAGCCAGATGTAGTCGGCCCACTTCTCGGGATTGCGTAGGACCTGGCTCAGGAATGTGGACGACGAATTTCGATGGTGATCATAGAAACTGGTGAGGGAAAATGCGACCATGTACTTTTTGGTGAAGATGCGGCGGAAGAGCTGTTGTTTTCTACAGCACGTGAATCTCTTCTCAGAAGAGTCATACAGAGCTATCACGAGTGGTATCAGGTATGTACCGCTGCGGTGTGGGGTCGGCTTCGGCAGACCGACGTCGCTGTCGTTTCCGCACCCATAAACTTACTAGATCATGAGGCCACTCGTTGGGGATAGACTAGATCACCTATTCGCTTCCGACGAGATAGGATCGGTGCTCGGGCAGCCCGGACGTCCAAAGACCATCGGTTTTGACGCCGCCGAGGTTCTCACGTAATTGCTCGTGGCTATTCCATCTGAATGCCTGCGAAAATAAGTCAGAAATTGCCGCTCTGTATGCCTTCTGATAATGGCGTACATGCGCTTCAACCATAACAGAAGTGTGATGAGACTCAGCTATGAATCAAGGGTCATGGGCCAGAATACTCCGGCCGCCCACATGTGAATGCGGGAATGCCAGTCGCTCTACGTAGTGATGATGCAGGAAGCTCCGTCCTCCGCCGGTCCCTCGTACAGGTGTACATCAGCAGAATTCTAGAAGTGTGCTCTACAAGAGTTGACAGATACTTGATCTCTAATCATATGCATGCTTCGCATGCGAAGCACCTCCTACAGACAAGAATATGCAGTTAAACTATCAGTACTGACAAGTAGAGTTCTGCACTTTAGATCTGCAGAACTCAGTAGCCCATCAGTATGACTTGGTGGCTGATCAGAAACCAAAAACACAGATTCCGGGTCACCCTCGTCTTCACCGTCTTCGTCCGAATATTCATCGCCTGCATCTGACTGACCAGCATCACTCACAGAGTAGTTGTAGAACTTCCGAACACCACTTCGGCGACGGTTTCAGGGTGTGGCTACAGTAACGAATATAGAGAATGTACATGATCGACAGTTGGAAGCCCGAGCATGCTTCAGCACGTCCTAGTCGTTGCGACACAGCTTGAAGACACTTACCTGCCACGCACACTATGAGGTGCCAGACCCCGGGAGACGATCGCGACTCTCCTTTGCTCCTGGCTTCACACAATAGCAGGTGGAGGTTTATTCCGTGCCCTTGCCCAAGGGCACGGATTAGTTGCTCAGGAAGGTACGCCTTGATACTCCACCCTGACTAGCCAATACCTCTCGACCAACACGTCGCCCAGCTCAGGCGAATAGCGACAGACTACTCGGACCGTGTCCTCCGACAGTTCTTCCTGCCGGTATATGTACCTCCCAAAGTAGACGAATATATCAAGCAAGACTTAGAGCCAACGCACCGCTGCCACGACCCTGTCAGCAAGGCGTCTTAGCATGTCATGCCGTATAGCACAGACGGAGAGTGGCTAGCAGAAGGTACATCCCGATGGTACCGTTCCCTGTCTGATTGGTGAACGACATCAGCTAGGCACTGCAGACGTCACAACGCATAAACTATACATCTTGGACCTGGGGCGAGAAGGTTCACCTGAGAGTACACTTGACGGAGGCCGCGAGCTGCTGACCTACGTGCACATACGCCGTCACTTCGACGGCAGCCTCGGCGCCATTCTCGCCGTCTCTATGGAAGCTGTCCTCAGAACACGGTGCCTAACGTTCAGATGAAGTGTGCTGTGATGTTCCCGACTGTGTGGCTGACGGTGGAGCTGAGGCATGTGCTCCACACACAAGCCCACCATACGTCCTAATGCCAGCGTCGGACGAAGCCGTACCTGTGAGGAAACGCATTGGGGATCTCCTTGGCAAACGTTCTGCGTTCTGCGACCCCAACCCGACCGGCCCACGATCCCTCACGTTCAGCAAACGGCGATGGTTGTCCCGGCCATCGTTGATGCGGGCCGTGACGAGAAAAGCCCTACCCCGAGCAGGGCGTCTCCGACTTTGGAGGACTTCAAGGACGAGAGTGAGCCTGTTTAGTAGGATGCTTCGCTAGAGCTGACCCTTCGCATGAAGCGCGATGCCCTCCTCTAGTTTGCGGCGCTTTGCTTCTTGATCTTTATGTCTGGTTCGAACGACAGTACTATGGGTCCCTTGCTCCTGCGTTTTCAAGTAAGTTTGTATCGACTCGCTTTGCTGCATTCACCTTGACATCGGTAAGCTCACAATGAGCTACTCTACTCTGCATACGTCTCACGGGCGTACGTGGACACGTCTTCGTAGGTCGGAGCACTGCGCAGAGTGATGCGCATCAGCATCATCCTCCGGGACCCGTCTCTCGATTGAACCATCGCAAGTAGGGTGCAGACGGTGGACTCACCTGGTGGACACCGCCGCCGCAACAGAGACAACCCCAAACACAACGCGCCAGAAGCCCATCCCCAGCCGCTCGAGATACTGCCCGTCCCTCCTGGGTATGGCGATTGTCGGCGATGCCACGGTCAACTTCGCCTTGCTCAGTCGCAATGCGCATGCTCGTGGTCGCAGCCCAGCTAGCGGATGCGCTCGGCCTCCTCCGCGGCCTTGCGCTCTGCTCCCTCCAAGTCCATTGTGGTTTCGGCCTTTTTCGCGCGGAGTTCCCCCAAGGTTGGAGGAGGCTTTGCTGGCGAGGGAGGCAGGGGAGGAGTTCAGGCGGGATGTGTGAAGCTTCGACGTGGGCCTGGAGGACACGATAGAAAGAGGCGGAGGTGAAGCGGAAGGAGGCAGCGCAGACTGCGCGGGCGGCGCTACCGAGGCTCGCTGCTTTGCCGATTACTGCAGGCGAAGCCAGCTTGGAGGAGTGCGTGTTAGTGAGGATGCCGCCAGTAAGTCGTCGTATTCGCCTTCCTGTCGCACTCATATATAAGGGCATTCCTAGATTCCCGACATGATCGTCGTGCTCGGCGCCGAACTCGCCGCAACGCCTGTACGAACGCGACGAAGACGCGCCCTGAGTGCAACCGAATGCTCTTTGCGGTGTTCTCAAATCCCATTTAACAAGGACACTCGAAACCGCATCCCAAGCAGCCAACTCCGAGCCAGCAAGTGACCCGTCCCAGGATACTTGCCGCGGGGAGACAGGGTCCTGCAAGTTGTGAGCACAGGGGCCGCGCCAGGAGATGGGTGTGTGAGGTAACCGTAAAAAGCGAGAAGCAGGGAAGCCAGGAAGACGGGAAGGCATAGGCGACGTAGTCATACTGAGGACGGCAGTCAGGGTACGCATCTGGTGAAGACTCTGCAGGAACAGCTTGGTAACATCCTTGCTATTAAGGTTCTCGGAACCTCTGCACCTGGCCTACAATGGGAAGTGCAGATCAACTAAGAGCAGAAGAGCTGCTACCCCTTGAAAAGCTCATGGCAGGTGACGGTACATATATAGTACGGCAACCAAGACATGAGCTGATGTAGAGGTAGCGCTTCTGCATCATAGCGACAGCGACACATTGTCCATGACATCGTGAGATGCAAAGGACAGCAAGCATAGGTCAAGGAAGAAAATTTGGGGCGCGAGCCAGGAGATGTTGGGCTTACCGGTGAGTAGACTGTCCCAGCTCCGGGGAGTACTGACCAAAGACAGGCGTACAGTGGGTCATCTGGAGGAGCGTCGAGGAAACATTGAGGAAGATGCATTCGACGGGGCATCGTGACAGCGGGCCGTTATGCACGCGGAGGCGGGAGGGACGAAAAGGTGGATACGGAGCCAGCAACAGAAGTCTCCACGCCAAGGAGGGGCAGTCGCAGGGCGTTCCGATAGGTATCGTGATGAAGGAGAAGACACGATGAGAAGGGGAAGGCACACAATCGCACGAGACAACCAAGAAGATAAGAGAAAGACGTACTGATCAAGAAGACCTGTCTATGACCCTGAACGAGAATCCATTGCGTCGCCAAAGACATAGAAGACTGGGTGTAGTGAGGCCAAGCCGTGTACATTGGGACAAAGGAAAAGACACGCTGACGCGACGTGTCCCTGGTGCCGTAGAAGGGCAGTGGTACAGCGAGGATCCAGTGAGAACTGGAACTACCGTAGTCTACGTAGTTCAACAAACTTCCAAAGGATAGCATGGGCACAACAACAAAGTCATGTGACCGCAGGCGCGTGGAGCTTCCCAATGGCCCCGTGTGTTGAACAGGCGCTGGTTTACACAGCTTGCCTAATACAGCCGTCACAAGATATGGAACGGCACAGCCGGTTACTGCAATAACCGAGGCTGTACTACTCATGTGGTACACACACAGCTTCGCTGTGTACGCACTGCTTCTCTGTGCGACTGTGCATCCTGGGAATGTACTGTATAGTACTACGTAGCCACAGATGCACAGCAGGTTATATAGGGGACCTCTGTACCCCCAATCTACAGTTCAGTTCACTCGAACGTCTCCTCTCATCGCTCTTACAAGCCTCTTACAATCAACCAACCCTTCTAGGTGAGTTGCAGGCTATCCGCTGTCGTTGCCACCCGTGGGAGAGGCCTTCGCCCCCGGGTTCAACAGGTTATGAGCCCTGATCGACG
>NW_006766991.1:31212-36977 GCF_000275845.1 Dichomitus squalens LYAD-421 SS1 | reverse complement strand
ACCTCGCGTCGACTCCCACCGTTCCACCGCGGCCGACCTTCCTCGCGAGTCGGTCTAGTGTACAGACGAGAGTAGCGAACGCACGTTGACGAGCCGGCCCTTGTCCGCGTCCGTGAACCGAGCGAGCGCGTCCTGCAGCACCCGAGTCACTCCCGGCCATCGAGGGCGAGAACCACGCCACGTCCAGTCCAACTCAGCGACGACATCACGCTTCTCGCAGACGCGCAGCGGATGCTGATGGTCATGGTGGTGGCGGTAATGAGTAGGTACCGTCAGCCGAAGGCCGAGCGCGGAAGGCTAACTGATGCATATGAGGCAGAGCGTCCGGCGTCCCTCGCCGTTGCAGGACTGCGATTGCCCCTCCTGGAGGGGGACGATCTCCCGCTCATCATCTGCAACGCTCGCGGCGCGGAGCACAGCGGGATGGGACGATCGTTCGACGCGACGATCCATGCTACCCGCGTGCTGCTGCATACGGAGCTCTCGTCCGCCCGGGCGTGTCTCGGAACGACGGGTATTCCATTAGACTCCTTTCGCAGACGGTTGGAAACTGGTTATTCTAGCTCCTCATTGGAAGAGAGTAGACGCGACGCCGATTCAGAAACAACTGACGGAAAGACTCTGGAGGAGATGAGGACACGTCCGTCAACGCACCACGCACCACACGAACACACGGACATCCCCGCAATCCGACAGAGAGGAAGGAATATGAGCGCATATGACGCACCGGCTAGCAAACCCCCGGGGGCGGTCGACGTCGAGGATGGTGGTGGTTTTCCTGGCAGAGGACCCGCATCCTCGCCGACGGTGGTGTCTTGGGCAGGCCCTCGGAGCGCGTCATCGTCCCCAGGGGCACCATCCACGACGACGGGAACGAGCGGCGGCCGCTTGGCCTTTTTCTTCTTCCCTGACGGCACAGGTGTTCCCGAGTCGGTATCGTCGTCCCGGGCGCGTTTCTTCGTCTGTTTCGGTCGCGCGGCGGCCGTCTTGCGGAGTGCGAGGAGCTCTGCAGGGTGCATATAGGCAGCAAGCGACGTCAGCGGCGCGTCCTGGTCCAAATCCCGTGGGTCCATTCGGAAACAACACGCTCGGATCGGTGCCCAAAATACGAGTCCGATCCGCCACACGAGAGGCGGGAGGGTACCACCGAGATGTATTGAACCACCTTCGCTAGGCCCTGCTGGGCGGCGCGCTCGGTGGGGTCTTGGAGCGTCACTGATTGGGCTTGCATATCGTTGGGTCGCCAATGGACCTCGACATGTTTTTCAAAGCAGCCCACCGATATGCAAACCCCCGTAACTCAGGCTCGGCGTTGAGTGCCCCGGGTTCAGTCAATGAAACCGCGCACAATGCACCGCAGTGCACGGCGAGAAGCCCGTCCGGCGGCGGGGAAGCACGTCCCCAAGGAGGCAATCTGGGAAGGTACGCATGGCAGGGATGGGAGAGACACAAAGGAAGGCCCGCAAGGGGGTACTAGGGTTCAGTCGTGCAGCGCACCAGAGCGGGGCTTCGTGATGGACATGACACGGATGCGTTGCTGACGGAACAGAGCGGGAGGGGACGTACGGATGCTGTCCTTGTCGTGCTGCGCTTGCAGCTCGCGGAGGTCGCTTTCGAGCACGAGCACGCGGTCGCGCCACGGGTTGGGCGACGGGGCGCGATGGGGCTCTCTTTCTCGGCTGGCGGTAGAGGGCGGTGGGGGGAATGCGGCGTGGAGATCGAGGATGTATGCTTTGGCGGAGGGGCGGGTCGGTCAGGGCGGGCGGTTCAGAGGGAAGCTATGGCGCTCACCGTGGACAGATTGGAGGGGTGGCTTGTGTCGGAGTGCGGCGAGGGCCTGTGCGCGAGATCAGAGAAGGAGCTAGAAGGAGGCGGAAGAAGGACGGTACTATGGCAATCCGAATCTGCTCGCCTGCGGATGCCATCTCAGGTCTTGTGCCAGGCAAAGACCGCTGCGAGGAGGAGTACTTGAGAACGTCGTCGTCGCTCCGACAGAGGCTCCGAGCGCCAGCCACAGACGCGTCGCTCGCCTGACGCGGTCGTCACGGACTATGCTTACGCCTGTCACACGCCCTTCCGCCCCATCTTTGCCTTTCCTGTCGTCCCTTTCCGAGTCTCCCGCCGCACGCTTCCGTCACCTCCGTGCTACCCACATTCACGCTTGTCCTGCCCGTCCGTCGGTGCCGCCCTGGTCTCGCGCGCTGCTCACCCAAAATATCCGCTTCCATGACGCGTCTGTCCGGCCTCTCAGATTGACGTTAGTCTTGGGCTAGAACCCCCAGAAGAAGCATCTTGCCTCCACGCCACGTAGAGCAGCCCACGGCCCGAGTAGTGAGTAAAGGAAACCCAAGGTAAGCTTCATCTCTACGCAGGTGCCACAGGATGAGAATCACCCGGGGACGCGTTCGGCGCGTTTACGACACGGTCGCGACGCGTCCTACCGCGGTTGTCAGCGGATCGTCGCCGGATGCCCTCATTTCATCGTTGAACCAGCACCTATGACGTGGTGCGTCGCTTTGTTTCGAAGCCTACGCCTCTGCACGTCGTGTTCTTTGGTGGTGTGGGCGCGCGCATACGCGTCCTCTCCCAGCCAGTCTGCCCGCACCCAGTCGACGTCGATGCACAATGTGCAGCTCCATATTTTCCCAGCCACGTGCCAGGTCTGTAGGGCAGTATATCCCAGCTCCTGTGGGGGGTACCGGCCCGCGTGGCCTCGCGTTCCAAGCGGACAAGTGCTGTAGGTGATTCTCAGCGGTCCGCTAGCACTCCTCAGCTTGTGCTGGTGGGCAAGAGCGGGCTGAAGGCAGGACCAGCCCGACCGAAGCCCGCCACAAACTCCATCGTGTAGGAAAGCACAGTCGTGGCGCGTCGACGGCGGGCGTGAGCCCGCCCGATGCGCGCAAGGACTGTAGTACTGTCAATTGAAGCGGTCTTCGAAGGACAGCCAAGCAAAATGCAACCCCCAAGCCACCGAGACCAGGACTGGCCGGAGGGCTCTATCCTATTCAGCTACTCGCTGCTTATCTACGTACACACAGAGGGGACAACGTGTAGCTGTCCGCAATCCTGCTGCGATCCTTCGCGCCGTCTTGTGCTCTGGCACGGACAGGATTCCGTCGTCTCTCCATCTCTGTTCGCGCGAGACGTGTCCACGTGCGCATATACAGCCAGTCCCAAGCTCCTTGGAATCTGCCATGGGGGCTGTATTCACTGTCTCCAATTTGTTCCTCGACAAATGTCGCATCCTGTGTACCATGTCCGCATTCACTGCGTGAAGACCCCATCTAAATGGGGTTCGTCTACTTGGATGCAGTAGGAGACCTATCCCACGCTAGATGCGCTTGCGTGCCCGGTCAGCTATCCCACGCCTCGTCTAGCTACGTATATGTAACCTACACGCACATATCCAGAGCTCACAACGTAGTGCATCTAGTAGTGCATCTACGTGCAATCAGATGATGTATCATGATCTACCTATGTTAGTTATAGGTCACTTCCTGTCCAGTCTCCTTCACTGGATCCGCATGAATGAGATTTGCACACATTCACCTTGACATTACTCGCAACCAGCGGCCCGAGGGTTGCACCATAGGCGTTTTCAGACATCTGACCAATGACTAGCCCTGTGTGGTGCCCAACGGGAAGGACATAGTTCTTCACTGTTGTCCATGAGAGTCAGTGCTCGCCTATAGATGTGCGCCATTTAGTCGACAGTAAAGTCCGAGTCTACGGGTCCAGAATGCCCAGCAGGCACAAGGAGGCAGACTCTGGCCGCTGGGCTAAGCTCCGAGTCTAGGAGACCTAGCCCGAGGTACAGCACTTGTGCTATAGTTGACATAACTTCACCACGCGCTAGGCTTGAGATAGGAACACTCTTGGCATCTATACTCGCTCCGTCTAGGCGGTCTACATCGATGCGTCGAGATATATTTAGGAACACTTCGCGAAGCTACACCAAGGACATCTAGACGACCATTTTTGCGGTGATTCCTGCACATCAAAAAAACCTGCACAGGTCTTAGAGTGCCAAGCAAGACCGTCTATGCACCACCACCCAGTGGCGCGCAAGACCTTCAAGAACTCGTTTTAGAGGTCGGATTGTGTCACCGACACCAGGTGCGCAAAGCGTCCATAAGCCCCCAGACCTCTGATACAGGATTGCGGGTAGCCAGGGATGCCCTCTACCAGATTTGAAGGAGAACCGACGCCGGAGCACCGCAGGATGTAGAGCGCAAGTTGGCGGGAGGCGCCATTGAAGAGCTTTCAGTACTCAGAGATTTGTCGGTTTTACGGATGCGATGCGTAGTAGCCGGTGGGCAGACAATGTGGGCGTTCTCCGCGCGTACCGTAATTTGGAGGACGGGTAGCGCACAAAAGGTGCCTCCAACTCGTGCTCCTGGACTGATCGCTCATCCTATGATCGTTGCAAGAGAACGCGTTGTGACGCACTCACTGGTATCGACACGGCGGGCACATCTGAGTAGTATTCTACCCCAGATCCTGTGAAATCCATGGTAAGGCAAGCTTGAGCATCTGTACCATCGTCCGCCGCGGCTACGGTAAAGCCCTTTGCAAAGGTTTAGTAGAGAACAACACCAATTGTAGGGGGACCGTTGTCCACTACGAAGGGACTCACAGCGGTGGCGGCGGGGTCGGTGAGGATGCCCGCAATGTTGAGAGGAACTGGCATAGACTGACCTGATACGCGTACGCACACTGTGCGAGCGCATATATTCACCCGCCACCGCACGCGATCAGAATGAATGCCTCAGGCTTTGTTTTGTACGCCGCGGAGGATCACCGTCGCTCGCCGCAAGTCGTGCAGGCACAACATCGATTCGTTTCTACACGTACGGTACCGTAATCCACAACACTCGACTACCCCTTCCGCTCGTCACTTCATTACACTAACAGGCATAGTCTATCACAGCACAACATAAGCACGCATACAGCAAACGTCTAGACATACACGGGTGTCGCAGGGGGGGGTAAGGTATCGCACGATAAAAATAATGTCGCGTCCACCGACGCGGAGAGCAAACCGAAGCAGCAGTACGAGTAAAGGCAAGATGTGCGAAAGACGGCGGATGAGAAGGTGAGTGGTAGTAGTATGTCAGCGATCCTGTATGTCATGCTGGATCAAAGAAACCCAACGCATCAAATCCGCGACCAAACGTGCATAAACGGGACACGACTGACGTACCTTCATTCTCCATCGACACATCCCCGTCCCCGTCGCTCCCCCTCCCCCGCCTCTTCCCCTCCCCGAACCCCTCTGGCGTCCCAACCCTCCTCGGCGCGAACCCCGGCGAGTCCCACAACCTCCTCCCGCCTCCTCCACCCAACCCCCCGACCCTCTCCCCGATCCTCGGCGCCCGCGTGATCGGCGTGTCGTCGTACCCCCCCCGAGTATATGCTCCTCGAGTGCGCCCCCGCCCCCGGCGTCGTCTCGTACGCGTGCCGCCCATCGTTCCAGTTCAGCCTCCTCGGCCCCACGCTGCCCCCCGCCCCCGCCCCGAACCTTGCCGCGAGCGTCGGAGTCGGCGTAGGTGTCGCCCCGCCCCGCCCCGCCCAGAGCCCCACACCCCCCTTCGGGGTCGACAGCCCAAGCGTCGGCGGCGGGCCCCCGCTGAACTTGATCCCGCGCGACGGCGTCGTCGTCGGGTCGAACGGCGTGTCCGGGTCGAACCCGTCCCGGTCGAATGCGAGCGCGTACGCACTGGGCGTCGCGTACACCCGCACCGTCTTCGCGGACGAGTCCGGGG
>NW_006766991.1:19299-30600 GCF_000275845.1 Dichomitus squalens LYAD-421 SS1 | reverse complement strand
CCCCCGACCCTCTCCCCGATCCTCGGCGCCCGCGTGATCGGCGTGTCGTCGTACCCCCCGAGTATATGCTCCTCGAGTGCGCCCCCGCCCCCGGCGTCGTCTCGTACGCGTGCCGCCCATCGTTCCAGTTCAGCCTCCTCGGCCCCACGCTGCCCCCCGCCCCCGCCCCGAACCTTGCCGCGAGCGTCGGAGTCGGCGTAGGTGTCGCCCCGCCCCGCCCCGCCCAGAGCCCCACACCCCCCTTCGGGGTCGACAGCCCAAGCGTCGGCGGCGGGCCCCCGCTGAACTTGATCCCGCGCGACGGCGTCGTCGTCGGGTCGAACGGCGTGTCCGGGTCGAACCCGTCCCGGTCGAATGCGAGCGCGTACGCACTGGGCGTCGCGTACACCCGCACCGTCTTCGCGGACGAGTCCGGGGTCTTCGGCGCACCGCGCGACGAGCGCGTCGAGAACGCGTGCGTCAGGCCCCCCCCGTCCTCGTCCTCTTCCTCGCCGCTCGCCCTGCGCCGGATGGGCGTCTGCGGCGCGGCGCCGACGGGCCGGACGTCGACGTCCCACGAGGCCGGGCTCTCCACCAGCGAGTGCTCGTACTGCAAGAAGAGCGAGTCGGGCCGCACGAGCTGGTCGAGCGGGCGGTCGTCCGTGGGCACGAACGTCGGCTCGACGGGCGGCGCGGGGGGCAAGTTGAGACACGTGTCGCAGAACCAGAGGTCCTCCTCGCGCCCGAGCTCGGCGACGTGCCGGATGCCGATGCACGGCAGGTGGTACCACTCCTTGCAGAGGTCGCACTGGACGAGCTCCGTGCCGTCGTCGCCGCGCGCGCACCCGATGCACTTCACGTCCTCGACCTCGCCCAAGCCTTGTGCCTCCCTGCGCCGGCTCGAGAGCGTGCGCACGGAGCGCTTCGAGAGGAGCGCCGCGCGCGCGTCTGCGGGGTCGCTCGGGACGAGCATGTTCTCCTCTCCTAGCGCGCGCACAGGCGCGGCGGGGTTCGGGCGCAGGGGGACCATTTTTCCGCGCCCGCGACGGTGCGCGACCTGGTCGTTCTCGTGCGATTGCAGCGGCGGCCAGAGCTCCTGGTCGTCCTCTGCCGAGTCGCTATCGCTCTCGCGCTCGAGGAAGCGCTTGACCCACTTGAGCCGCTCCTCCTGCTTCATCTTCTCCGCTTGTGTGCGCTCTTGCGCGCGCAGGCACCATGGGAACGCGGCGTCGGGCCAGTTGGGCTGCACGGGCTCGTCTTCTTGCTCCTCGGTCGCAGCGCCCCGTCGGCCGCCCCGTCGCCGCTTGCGCTTGTTTGGACGTCGCTTCACGGGAGTCCTGGCGTGGACGGGGACAGTACCCTCTGGGGGAACGTCGAGCAACAGACGGCCGCGGCCTTCGACCTCGACAGGGTACAACTTCGGGGCAGCTTCTTTCTTCTCCGGATGCTCCCTGAAAGCATCCAGCCTCCTTCGTTTCCGAATCTCTTGCTCGCTCGGCAACTCAACCGGCTCCTCCGCGGGCGAAGGCGCTGCAGTGGCGGCCACAATTGTCGTCGAGGGCCCAGGCTGACCTGGAGTCGCTTGCTGGAACCAGTGCAGCGCGCGCTGGGACAAAGAGCTGCGGCTCTTCCCGTGGGGCAAGGGTGTCTGCGGCTCACCGTTCTTGTACGCTGGGGATTGCCCGTACCCAGGATAACCACCCGCCAACAGGCTCTGCTCGAACGTCTCCTCGCTCGTCGCCTGGAACAGCTGCAGCCGGCGACCCTTCATTGGGGTCTCGGTGACGCCCAGTGTCGCGTTGGCTGCGTCGAGCTCGTCCAAGGTGGGGATGTCGGCTTCGGACCGTGGTCGCTTCTCACGCACGAGGTACTCGGGTCGGCGAGCCTCCATCTCCGCTAGGCGTTCTGCGCGGTCAGCGGCGAGTTGTAGATGTATGCGTTGCATCTCGCCTCCAAGGGCACGTTTTGGGACGGGCGTGGCGAGCGGCGGAGGCGTCGACGGTCGTGGGGTGGCGGAGAAGACATCGGCCATGGGTGAGTCCGTCGAGATGGGCATGGGGGACTTGGACTGCGATTTTACTGAGCGCCTGTCGGTGGCGGAAAGCCTGTCCAGGAATGGGGAGGACAGGCGGGATGCGGGGGTCATGTCTCGACTCCGTGCTGATACGGGCGTGGTGATGATCGGCGCTGGGGCTAATGGAGATATGACAGTATCTACAGATAGCTGGCTCGTGGCGTGATCAGCCCCTGTATTACCAGCGAGCTCGTGGCGGAGCGGGGTATGTGGTATGGATGACGGTCCTGCAACCGGTGATTCTGGTGGCATCATCTTACGAGGCAGCAGAGGACTGGACTCAGGCGTCATGAAAGAAGCTGCCGGGACTCCGGATATGTCATCCCTATGATAAGATTGGCATGATGAGATGCACTCAATATTCTCGGGACATACCTGGCTGGGGTGACCTTGCGCTGAACGTGGCTCCTCTGGACATCCCGATTCCTTGGGGGTATGAAGTCCGGTAAGCACTTCGGTTAGATTGCGCAGAAACGGACGCTCGTACAGATGATGCACGGGAGATGTATAGGCACCGTTCATATTGGGGGCGTATACAGCAACATTGCTGGGACTGCTTCATTGATCGGATGCCAGATTAGTGGCCATAAGCGTCGTCAGATATGCTGGGAGCCGGCGGTGATCGAGAGGCGGCATCACTGACCTTTGTGGCGTAGGAAGGTGGGACTTTTTGTGAAGACCAAGACCGAAGGCAGGCAGCAGCGCTGTGTGACTTGAACTGGAACCATTTTGTCTGAATGGAGGACATTAGGCTACGGCAAGGGATATGGCGCACCTGCTGCTTGGCATCCCATCTAATGGCTCATCTCCAACATCACTCCGGGTATCAGGGGCTTCCGAGAGCATGAATTGGTCGAGAGAAAGAGAACTATGCAGACTGAACGAGGCAGGGCAAGCGCAGTGGCGAAGCGGCAAAGCAGAGTAACCACAAGACTTTGTGACAGGCTTGCAGCAGCCAGGATAGTTGACTTGATCGTCGCAGAAGGTGAGGGAAGCCAGAAAAGCAGAAATAAGGGCCAGCAGAGTGGAGGGAGGAGAACAAAGCGGAGGGACGAGGTCGTGGTATCGCTGAGAGAACCCTCGGGGACACAAGACTAGAGATGGTGTTCGAAACAGGGTGTGCTGATGTAAGCGCCCCTACCCAATATTACGGGAGCGCGCGGGAGAGGCACAACCTCTCAGTCTTGGCCACACTTGACGATAATCCTCTTCCAGCTCCTCGCGCACATCACGAAATTTGCTGCGTTCTGGTCGCGCTTCGCCGCTCCACGACCCTGAAAGTTGCCCTACGTCTAGCAAGCCGACTGCCCAGAGGGGATCGCTCCGTCCGAGAATCGCGCGGGTACGGAGAAGAGTCGACCAGGATAACGTTAGGGTTACCACAGCCCTCCAATGACCTTGGGAGCCCTCGAATTTTACTCCGGGATAGGTGAGTGGTACCTTGCTCTCGTGGAACATGGATTTCTGCCTCTGGTCACCCGCGCGATCTGACCGCGACCGCAAGATCTGGCGAAGCAGCAGAGAGACAATCCAACCCGCAAGCAGTCTTTTCCTGGGGGCAACGCACTGACCGCCGTGACGTACGCGAGTCTTCCGCTCACATCCCGATTCCTTTGCTGCTGACTGGATCGACTGCGCGGTCGCGGTCAATCTCAATCCGGCCGGGTGCGAAAATTCGCGTTCTCGCTCGTCGCGCCTTCGCAATGACCTGATAGTTTGCGCAGGCGGTCTGCACTGCGCCCTCGCCCAGAGCAATCTCGATGGGTCTATCGTACACGCGTTTGACTGGGACCAAGCCGCATGTCGCGTGTACTCTGCGAACCACTCACATGTCGTGGTGCAAAAGGTCGCTCGCTGATCCCTTTCTCGAGCCGGTCCGAGCATCACCTACCTTTAGTATCTACAGGCCGACATATCGTCTTTGACCGCTCCAGACATCGCGGAGCTCGACGCTACTCTGTGGTTGTTGTCCCCGTCGTGCCAGCCGTATACAGTGCTGAATCCGCTAGCCAAGGGTGCAGAAGACCCGCGCGCGAAGTCGTTCATCCGGCTCATGGAGGAGGTACTCCCGGAACTCGTGCAGATGGGCAAGCACCCACAATACATGCTCGTGGAGAATGTTGCAGGATTCGAGGTGTGTCGTCTCGCTCGACCTAGAATTGCAATGCTGATCGGCCGTGGTCATCCAGACGTCGAGCACCCGAATACGGCTCTTAGCCACCCTACGCGCGGTAAAATACTCGACCGTGGAGCTTCTCCTCACCCCTCTTCAGTTCGGGATCCCAAACTCGCGACTCCGATATTATCTCCTCGCCAAGGCGAGTCCCTTGGCGTTCGCAAACGCAAATGATTCGGCGGATCGAATCTGGCGCCATATCCCGGGACACGGCAGCGACTGGACTGACCCGAGAACGCAGTCCGAGGAGGAGAGTTCGGAAGTCGAGGTCGCGGAGGTCCGGGAGTACCTGGATGAAGACACGGGCGCCGACCCGCCTTCTCATGCAATTCCGCAAAGGGTACTGGAAAAGTGGGGACGCTTGTTTGACATCGTCCGTCCTTCAGATAAACGGACTTGTTGCTTTACTCGAGGTGAGCCTGACGCCTGCTTTAGTTTATGGTTCGGTAGGACCTCGAGCTACGTTGTGCCGTTCGTTGCGCTTCATGATGTCTTGGGCGCGCGTGGACTGCTCTCGAGTTTTTTGTATTCGCGGCTTGAAGTGCAGATCCTTGCCGGCACGTCACATGCACCGAGGCCTCCGCATTACATGCGAGTGCTTTTTACTGATCCCGGGGCCATACGACGCAAGGTCGCTCACCAAATCTGTGGAGTCCGTGTCATGCCTCCGAGACGGCATATTTTACCTCCGTGGTTAGGGCATTCATTACCTGTGCGATGTATTCATCTCACAGTCGCCTCGGTGACATAGCGGCCTCACAGATTGAGCCTCTGCCTACTGAGAAGGCGATCGGTTAGTGGTCATATGGAACTTCATATACTTGCCACTTCTGGGGACGCCTCATGATGCAATGTTGCTAGGAGTGGATATTGCATTACACGTAAATTTCTCTCTTACTACCTAGTCGCCAAGCGACGAGTGTTCGCACCTAGATCTCGTCCGCGTATGCAGTGACGCGCCGGATGTGTCTATCCAGCCCGGTGTTTGACTGGAGCAGAACGCAGTGTGCGTGCTATCTCACCACGACTGAAGTGTAGCTGGAGTACTTTGTACTGTGCATTTGCCTGCTGAATCCGACCCATTCCCGATATTGTTCTGAGGTGAGGTTGGACAGGCTACACCAAGCTCGCGGAACGCGCCGGATCCGTGTTGCAAATGAATGAAGATCTTGATGTGAGTCATCCCCCGAATCCTACCTCGGAGACGGGCTCCCATGCCGATTTCTTCTCGCTGCAGACCACACGGACGTTCGACGCGTTTCTTGAGGCTCAGCGTGCCGGAGATGACGCTGCGGTCCGGCTACTGGAGCCGCTAAAGTTGCGCTATTTCTCTCCCACAGAGCTCTTGCGCCTCTTTGCCTTCCTACCCCCGAACAGCGATGGGCAGGGCCGTCGTAGATTTGTGTGGCCTGAGGATATCTCGACGAAGACCAAGTACAGACTAATCGGGAATAGCGTGAATGTGCGCGTCGTCACTGAGCTAATAAATTATCTCTTTGAGTGATTCGATAGCCTACCCGTATGACGCTCTCCTGTGTGAGTATGTGGGCTTAGTATAGCTCACGGGCTAGACTCGTACCTCCTTGGCACGGCCGTATTCGCGTGGCCAACTGAGGCTGCAGACGCGGCCGGCACAAAGCTGCACGCACGTTTACTCAGCGAGTGCTTACATAAGTGTGAGCGGGAGTTTCCGAGGGCCGTAAAATGGGCCCCGAGCGGGAAACAAGCCTGCATCCCGTCCACCACCTCGCTCATCGCCCCGCGCATTCGATTGCCGTCCTGTTGTCCACCATTTCGTCCTACTCTTTTACCGCGACCTACATCTTCTGTGCAAGCAGAGGATTCATGCTTCGACCTCCAATCACTCAACCGACACACAAAAGACAGCTTCATCCCAATTTACTCAGTACTGTCAGTTTGCTTCCCCCCTTGCCTTGCCGCCCTTCTGACCTCGCCCGCCCTTATACAGCGTTAATTATTGCCCAGTATGGCTTCCGCTGGTGTTGTTAACATTCGTCGTGATGTCGACGACAAGTTCTACCGCTACCGGTGAGTACCCAACTATCCAGCTTGCGAGTCCTCTGTCCTGAGCAATCCCTGCGTGCAGCATGCCTGTCTTGACCACGAAGATCGAGGGCAAGGGGAACGGTATCAAGACAGTCCTCCCGAACATGTCCGACGTGGCTCGTGCGCTCAGCCGACCCCCCACCTACCCGACCAAGTTCTTCGGTTGTGAACTTGGTGCGCAGACGTCGTTCGACGAGAAGAACGACCGGTACATAGTCAATGGGGCGCACGATGCAACGAAGCTGCGCGAGCTTCTCGACGTCTTCATCGAGAAGTTCGTGCTGTGCAAGGCGTGCAAGAACCCGGAGACTGATCTGATTATCACCAAGACTGAGGAGATCATTCGGGACTGCAAGGCGTGTGGCGAGCGCACCGGCGTTGACATGCGTCACAAGCTCACGACGTTCATCGTCAAGAATCCACCGAAGAACCCGAAGAAGAGCAAGTCGAAGAAGGGGAGCGGCGACAGCCCGACCCCGAACGGCACGCACGCTACGGCGCCTGAGAACGGAGACGTTGAAGATGACGTTGGGGCCGAGAGCGACGACGAGCTCACGAAGCGCATCAAGGCGGATGCGGCCAAGCTCAACGACGAGTCCGCGATCGCGAAGGAGGACTGGTCGCAGGACACGTCTCCGGAGGCGGTGAAGGCGCGCCTGAAGGCCGTCGAGGCGTCGATGGCCAGCGTGGCGCTCGCCGTTGGTGGTGACGACGACAGCGAGGAAGACGCGGACAGCCCTTACGCGCAGCTCGGCCACTGGATTGAGGAGAATCGTGACGCGGGCGCCGTCGAGATCTACAAGAAGGCGGACGAGTTCGGTATCGCGAAGAAACACAACAGTCTTACGGTCATCGCGCAGACGTTGTTCACTGAGAATGTTGTTGCTGAGATTGAGAAGTATGCACCCCTCTTCGTAAAGGTGCGTTGCCTGACTTTCGTAGCGGTCTCTGTGACGACGTTGACATGTCGTTGTAGATGGTGACCTCCGAGAAGCACCAGAAGTCTCTTCTGGGCGGTATCGAGCGCCTTGTTGGCATCGAGCATCCGGACCTCATACCCGTCGTGCCCAAGATTCTCATGGCGTTCTACCAGGTCGATGTCCTGGACGAGGAGGTTGTGAAGCAATGGGGCACGCACGTGAGCAAGAAGTATGTAGATCGCGACACGAGCAAGAAGGTCCGCAAGGCTAGCGAGCCCTTCCTGAAGGTCAGTCTTTCCCCTCTTCGGTGTCACTCAAACCCGTTGTGCTGACTTCTATGCTAGTGGCTTGATGAAGCCGACGACAGCGACGAAGATGATGAGTAGGCTCGGAGTTGAGCTTCGCCGACAATTCGCTTGAATATCCTGTTTAGCTTTCGCATACGAGTATAAGACATTGTTCCGACCGTATATGCGGACAAGGCACAGTGTCCACATACACCTTTGATCTTGCAGCCTGTCGGTGTTAGATCGCGGCTAGGCGATCGGTTGAGATCCTGAATTGCTCTTGTGTTGCAGCTTGACGTCATTGCTGTACCAATGCGTGGATACTCCAAGGCTGCTAAATAATGTCTCCTTCGTCTACAGTGCTACGCTCTCCGCTGCAGTGCATTAGTCTCACTCAGCTTTCACACCCACGTCATGGACAACAATCCCCCTTCTGGCTATCCCACTGCTATTAGGCACACTCTTGTCGAAGTCTGCGAGAACATCATCGATCAACAACTATACCTACATAGGAGCAGTATGAACATGTTCGCACCCTGCATCGTTGCGCTCTGCGGCGCAAAGACTTGCGGGTCCGCTCCACTGTGATTTCATAGTTCAGGTTGGCTGGCATAAACGAAAGGCTAGTGATGCTTCGTCAATGTAGTCAACAACCTCATCCAAGGTAGGCCGCCACATGCTCGCGAAGATATGCCGCTGAGTACAGTGCTAGCTGTCCAAACTCACACTTTCACATGCATAACGCAATGTAGGTTATCATCAGGGCAGCACCTACATGGGCTATATGCTGTCACGACTACAGGCTGTCCGCGCGCGTCCACCACACAGTCGTACCTGTGGGAGGAGGGCAAGGTCACTCGTGCATATATAACTACTTATGGGTGATGTTCATAGGCTTGTACCAGCCATGCAGATAGGGCATCGTTTGCGTCGAGCTACGGGGTCAGCGAACAGGACGGTAGATAACGAACTGATCATTGTTGTGCGATGGCTACACAACCCCGGATTGCCCGGCTGTATTAAGAAGTGGATCATCGTCCGATATCGTGAGCCAGGCGTGATCGAAAACGGCCGGGTACTCGCAACTATATCAGATCCACCTCTAGCACTCCCCACCAACTCCATGCACTGGGTCGCTACCTCATTCAGAAGGGGGCCGTATGCACCCTGGTGAATACACTTGCGTGCTTGGCCTTCTGTACCAGATAGTCGTGATTGTCCTGGAAAACGGCCACACAGGGCGGAAGTCCTGTCCTTGGCTTCCGCAAACGTCTCACTTCGGCCAGACCGGGACATATTTTCCAAATCTCAAAAGCCTTGCGAGACGTGATCGGATAGTACAAGAGCTAGAGGCATACTTGGCCCTCCAAAATGCGCCTCCTAGCCGCGTCCCAACACTGAAACACAACGGAGCCATTAGCGCAGACAAAAGATAGGAATACGCACCTGAATTCACGATGACGGCCGACAAGGTCCTGGGGATACCGGTGAACGCTACAGTATATGATACCACATCAACTTCTTGCGAAACAATGCATGAGCGTGTTGGGACTCACCGGTCCGAGGCTCAGCCTTGCAATGCGACGCATCCACTCCACACAATCCGAGTCGCCCATCCCTGACAGGCAACATTACCGGAAAGGCGTTGGCTCGCCTACCATTTCCTGCCGCCACGGTGTTTGGTGGCAGGGGTGAGAACGAGCCCGAGTAGGACGCGGCGCGAACGTCGATCGCCACCTGGTGGACTGACCATCGACGGGCGGCTGACACCTCGATGCGCAAAGCGTACTGTGACGGTGGTAACGTGAGTACGAGTCGACCCATGTGGAGATAATATGGATCGTACATGGTTGTGGATCAGCCATAAGGAACAAGGATTGCTGGGCACCGCCGACGTTGACTGGGAGCAGAAAATCAGTATGGGGCGAGATGGTAGACGCGGGATGCGGCGTACAGCGTCGTGAGGAGGTGCCCGTATGATGTTACCCTGAGGCGGCGAGAATGAACCCGACTTTACATCTCTCGCAGCGGAGCGTACGGCCAGCGACCCAACATCAAGTGGCTGGTGCGAGTCGCCGGCGCACCTAGAGCATTGAGAGAAGTAAGAGAAGATGGGGATTCTAAGGAGAGAGAGGTGAGGATTGGAGGAGGGTTTTTATGGGCCAGAAGGACAGAGGCTGGCGGTGATCGATGGCGAACATCGACACGTCCGTACTCGGTTCGGCTTCGGGGGGACTAAGTGGTCAGCCGAGTTCGACCACAGATCGCCCATCCTTCTCTACGCCAAGGCTTCTCATCTCGTGCGATCGGGTCGAGATGATCGACTGCGACGGTGCGTGTCTGGGCAGCTGCATCAGCAATTCACTGGATCGAGTCCGCCTCACCATGGCCGCGCCGCATTTGGGCGGTTATGCCTGTTCTTGACCTGAAACGAGACTGGAGCAGACCGAGGAGGGAACAGAGGGATCTCAAGAGGGCAAGGAGGATGAATTCAGTGTGTGTGCACGTATACGTATAGCAATTGTGCACACAATGATGAGCAGAAAACGTACCTCAGTGCGCTTTCCTGCGTCTGTGTCTAGCGCGAGCATATTGTGCTCACCATATATCTTCTTATTACCACTAGAATCGACATCCGGTGAGACCGCTCCTCCAGAACCTTTGCGGAGGACAGGATGGTAGGGCGGACGGCAGCCTTGATGGACGTCCTGAAGACTGTCCAAACCGGGAAGGCACTGTGTTGCACGCCATCACGCGGCCGACGCGCTTCGGCGGCAGCGGCAGCGGCGGCGCGTGTCTCGCAGCTTGCTCTCGAACCCCTACTCGAGGTCCACAAAGTCTCTGACTCTCTCAATCTCTCCTTCTAACACTCATCGAGCTCTTCTGATGCGCCCTCCAATTTCTTGACACGATACAATGACCCAGCCACACCTCTACCCTTCACACTATGGCGCCCGGGACTGTGCAAAACCCACAGGGGAAAACCGAGGAAATAGTGCGGTCCGGCCAAGGAAATGGAGCAGAAAACCCTGGTCGAACACCGGTTTATGGACGAGCAAAAAGCGCGTCAAGATGACGGCTTTCCACGGTCAATCTGGCGTGGTCTCAGACAGGAGAAAAACCTCGGTTAGACAGCGGGTCAGAAGGCCGGGGCGGGATTTACACCTGTAAAACATGGGAATTTGCACGGTTTCCGGGTGCCGGATCTTCGCTTGCGCCAGCTGGAAATCAATAGGGAATCACTTATGATGCAGTACAAGAGTGTAGCTAAACACGCTGCAGATTGCAGTGTTACGCATCAGGAAAACGTCACGGACTTGTACAGGTACTTGGGGTACTTGGCCAAGTACCTCAAGTATCCCAAGTACCTCAAGTACCCCAAGTCCAATGGACTTGGCCAAGTCGGGTGGGTCGACTTGGTCAAGTACCAGGTACTTGGCCAAGTCCTCCAAGTCCCTGTTCAAGTTCATGCCCAAGTTCACTGTGAGATGTATTGAATAAAGATGATATGCATGGAAGTAAATCAAAGGACAGCTGCTCTTGATCAAGGTCAAGTGTACAATATTTGTTAGTGGGTGCAGCGGCGGCAAAAAAAATGCCACCACAGGGAATTGAACCAGCAACCTGCAATTTCAGTGTCCAACACAGCATGTTCAACCACTACACTACAGAAGCTCACACTGTAGCACAAAATAGCAGCCATACATAGCGCTCTTTGCTGGACTCCGAGAAATTCCTCTCCTGTACCATAGCAGAACTTGGACATCCACCACTGATACCACTATTCTTGAACATTAT
>NW_006766991.1:13817-18960 GCF_000275845.1 Dichomitus squalens LYAD-421 SS1 | reverse complement strand
GCAGAACTTGGACATCCACCACTGATACCACTATTCTTGAACATTATCTGGATATTGTACCTCTGTATCACTACTAAAACAAGCACATTGTAACAACTTAAAGTCTTCTATCACATGTTATTGCCCTTCTTCTAATAGACTATAAAGCTGCTTCTACAGCCTTAAAACAGACTGGTTTACAACTAGTGTATGGATGTCTATGATAGATATTATTACATAAGAAGTATACAAGATGTGTGACTGATAGAACACCAATTGCTCAAATTGAGGCCTGAGTATACTGAAGTCAACATGTAAAGTCCAAGTTGTGGCCCAAGTACCCCAAGTACCCCAAGTATATAGACTTGGGTCAAGTCCGTGTACTTGGGACCAAGTACATGGACTTGGGGCCAAGTACATGGACTTGGGGCCAAGTACACGGACTTGAGTCCAAGTACATGAACTTGGGCCCAAGTATGGGTCCAAGTCCGTGACGTTTTCCTGATGCAGTGAAAAGTGCGGATGTCAATGACATCGCCGTCCTGAATTATAGCAACACGGTGCATTCGTGCCTACATCAAGCTGGATGGCCAGTCCCCACAGATGTTGTCATCGTACTTTGGTGAGCGGCCGGATATACTTCTATTGTTGTCCACCAAGTTATTTCGACGGTCACCGAGGTGCTTTCCGGCCTCGGGATTTGCGGCGTGTGCGAGCGCAACAAATACGACGGCGTATATTCAGCTTCACCTGCCTCGCTAGTTCCTTGCCCCCCAAAAAGAACTTGAACCCATAACATATATCTCCGAATCAGCGGCCGGATTGGTTCAACTACAGCCCAAATTCAGACATGCCACTAGGAGTCACTACTAACGGCACTAGTGCCGTGCTATGGGACATCACTCAGAGCAGGTCTGCCTCCCTCTGGAGATCGTGATAAAGTCGCAATCGCCCTATCTTGCAGATAGCATCACTGACATACTGTCATATCTTCATCATTACAGAGGTTGCATATAACCATCAGAACCTAGTTGGTCACCTACGATCTTACTCACCATCGCTCCTAGCTAGTCGAATGCAGAATATGCCCCTTCGCGAGAGAAACACAGTGTCATAGAGGTTGGACCTCGGTAACATCAACAATCCACAGGAAGTGTCAGCATGGATGGTCGCATACATTCATAGGCTTCGCTTCCAAAGCACGTCCTCCCCAATAGAAAGTGGTTGGGGGCATTGACGGCGAAGCGTCGTGGTTCTTCCACTTGGAGTGGATGCCCTGCGCTGCTAAATGACGAGAGAGATTCAGAGAGTCTCCCGTATTTGCTCGCAACGATGTTTCTCGGAGAAGTACTCACGTATGGCATAATCCATCTGGAGCGCGTCAAACCGCGCGAACGTCGGGAAGCACTCTTCGAGACGCTTCCACCACCAACCTCGCCAAACGTGCCTGTCACGAATGCCGACCGATACTCGTCGTCGCACATCGTGCTCGCTGACCTGAGCAACTACACTTGACGGTGTGTCAGTGCCATTCCACAGCCACTTTTCCAGGACAAGGCCGATTATACTGAGCAGGCGTGCAAATTGTTGTCGATGCAGTTGATCCTCGGCGCGTGCCACGAGATAGACGGTTTGGAGAGAAACCTCCGCCTTCCATGACTTGAGCATTGCCTGAAGCATAGCGGTCCTTCCGTCTCTCACGAACTCCGAATTCACCAGGATTCGCAAGAAGTCGAGCGTGGGGCAGGGGCTCAAGTCGATGCCCACTGCGAGCTCCGTGATCGGGTCTTCTGACGAATGGACGTCAGTACCAGAAATAGTCATGCTCGTGACAATCTTATGCGGATATGAGATCGACATACCTGGTACGTCCATTATGTAATCTTCAAAAAAGGGCAGGCTAATTGAGAATCGCCGAAGACGAGGACCATATGCCGAGATAAATCTGTTCACGCAGTGCATGTCAATGTCCTACCGCAAATATGGCGCCAATAAATACGTGACATAGGTAGATGGCAGAGCACATACCAGGAACTGAAGGTTTGTTGCAGATCGCGATAAATCGGAGGTACGCGTTTCATTGCTCTGCGGTCTTATACACGCTGGGAGCGGGCCAAGGGTGAGACACCGTACATTATCGCAAAGCAGGTCTTGAAGCTGTGGAAGGGCGATGGCCATTTTGATAAGATCACTGAAGCGCAGGAATGTAATGAGAGTGACACTGAGGCGGGTGACTGTGGTGAATGCAGAGAGGCATATGGGGAAGCGGGGATGAAGAGGAAGATATGGCAGAGGCTTTCCAGTTTCGGATTGGGACGCTCGGGTATACCAGGTCTCTTCTTCGTCAACGCGTCTTATCCAGAGCTCCTCGAGCCTCGGAAGCTTCCCATAGAGGGCGATGGGGAAGGGCGAAAGAGGACTGGCGGTGGTGTGCAGGGTACGTCCGACCAGAGTCACTTCGTGGACGTAGTCCCTCAAGTGAGGCGCAGTGTCCAGGACAGCCGCAAATGTTCGAAGTGCTTCTACGTCATGGAGGACAACACAGTAGAACAGCCTCATTTGAGAGCGGACCCGCCATTCTCCGCACACCAAAGCGCAACGACGCAAGGCGCGGACACAATCAACCTGCTCCGTGATATCGCTGTCTGAGTATAGGTGGTCGATGATGTTCTCGCAGACGTCGACGGGAATGTGTCTGGAAGTGGGAGGGGGGTGGATGACGTCCATGACAGGGGTGTGGGAGGCTGAGTGAGACTACAGCAGTGAACGGAGCGGTCGCAGGAGAGCTTGGATCCGAGGAATCGAGTGTATCCCTGTTGTTATCGCTCCTACCCTCTGGGTGCTCTTCTCCGAAACGGGCTGTGAGACTTGAAAGCCATGATCTTCGCACATTCATGTGTGGAAGACGGACATCTGCGGATAGTGTATATGGCAGAAATGTTTCGGGCTATTCTGCCGGCAGGTATGGCAGATATGGCAATTGCCATGGTCGGCAGAAACTGGCAAATACTTAAGCGCCTTGGTGGGGAGACATCGAGTCTGGAGTAAGTTACCCTTGACATACATTCCTCAGAGCGCCTGAGGGAGTACCTGTAATTTTTCTATGCTTCTCAGTCGGCCTTAGATGAGTCTACCCAGCTTTCTGAAGAGGTGTAGCGCATGAAGAGCGGCGTGGGCGGCTCCTTATTATTTGAGCGCCGGAAGCACACCGTTCGACAACAAGGTGAAACCAATCAGTATCGTCCTGAGTCCACAAAACGCGGTGCTTTTGCAGAAATCATAAACTTGTACTTCTCTAAGGATTTTGTATGAGTACAGGCATTGGAAGCTTCTGGGAATCAGTCCCTACGGTCATTTTCTGGAGTAAGCGCTCATGACATCTGCCAATATTTGCCAGCGTAGGCCCGATGGCAGAACGGCAATTGCCACTGGCAGAATGGCAGCGGCAAAATGGCAACATTCTGCCGCGTACACTATCTGCGGACAGGACCTTGACTGCGTGTGGCCGTCCTTCACAGCATTTAGCGCTGTCGGGTATTCTGTGCATACGGCCAAGTTCGTTCGACATGTGATCATATAACTGCGAACGGCGACCGACCAGCAGCAAAAACTATCAAGTGAGTAAGGCAACGACTTGGCGGCCACATGCGCATGGAGTGAAGGTAGGCGAAAGGCATCTCACTTTCTCGTCATCGTCGCCGGGAAGATCAAACACAGCACGGACATCGAGTATTCTCGAGGCCTCACGTCTAGACGTATGAGATAGGATTCTTTGATAGTTGCAGTGGCTATGTTTCGTATCACAACACCCTCACGAACCTGAGACAACAGGTTCGCTTCCCAGAAGAACCTTCAGGATAGACTGACAACTACTGGATCCGACCATCCCGCACAACAATGAGCTAACCTCTCACCTACAAATGTTCTTACCGTCGTTGCGACATATGTATGCGACAAGTATCCGTCATACGAGATAGAGAAAGCACTCACTGTGTCGCACGTGTCGGGACTTGTGAACACCAACCACTCACGGGAAGTGTAAGCATGGACGGGTGGCAATACATTCAGCAAGCGGGCACCTACAGGAAGGTAGCACAACAGCCAGAGCATCTATCCGTTCAAGCAGCACGAGCGATCATCGCTGCGCCCGAAGCATGTCCTCGTCATCGTCCTCCTCGCCTTCTTCGAGGCCATCTCCAAATTGGCCAGCACCATTGCGAGGCGTAGACTCGTTACGGCGATACTACGAGGGAGCAGCGATGTCAGTTCACGAGCAGAGAGGATGTGTCCGGTTTGACATACGTGGTAGGCTGTTGTCCGATATCTGCTCCAATACATGGCCGTCATCGCATGCGAGAGATCCTCGTCCCGGCTTACCATACCTGCCTCCGCACCACAACTTAACGTAGCAGCATTGATGGCTGGGACGCTCAGCGAGGGCCTCAGTCTTCTTAGGCGCGTCGTTGTATCTCATCTACATCCCCTGGCTCCCCGTATCGTCCTAATACTGCGTAGGTTATCCAGCGCGGCTGTAAGCGACGCTTCCCTTCCTCTTGTCAGGACCAGCTTTGTGCTTCTTTGCGGGGGTTGGAGGTTTGCGGGGCTCGCTTGGTATTCTGGGTTTTGACACTATGGGCCTGGCGCCCCCGGAAAACCCCCGGTTCGACAAGGCAAAAAGTGCGTTCAACGGTCGCAGCGTGGAAATGGGATCTCACCGTTGAATATCACCCGTCAGTTATCCGCGGCGGCAACGTGTTTTTACATCCGTAGAGATTTACCACCTGAGACGCCAAGCTGAACGGGGTTATTCCACGGTTGCTCTCGGTGTCCGCAAACAAGTCTGCATGTGCCGGCCCTAAACATGGGCGCCAAATGCCAGTCGCTCTGATTCTGACCATTCTCTCGTCTGCATCGACATTCTCCTGTTGCTTGTGACATCTGACTTTCATGGAACTATCTTAGGGTGCGTTGGGTACATGACTGCTGTCGTGTCTACATTTCTTGGTCCCCTTTATCACCGTTCCTGGGGTGTGCATACAGTACCAGAGTCGTCGGGCAGAGCCCAGTGATGGACGGTCGGCATAAGGTAAGTCGCAATCTTCAGAGTTGTGAGTTTCTCAGGTAAGTCCAGCTATGTTGTTTGGCCATTCTGGCAAAGATGTCG
>NW_006766991.1:0-5674 GCF_000275845.1 Dichomitus squalens LYAD-421 SS1 | reverse complement strand
GACTAGAAGGGCAGTGAGAGGTAGGGCTGCTAGCTACCTACAGAGGAGATGGGGATCGACGAGAAGATCAAGTCTGAGGTTCCCTGCCTCAGACTCCCTACTATTTATACAAATACAACGGTGCACAGACCAGGTACCTATTTGTCCCTGCTTGGTCAGAGTCTGCTGACTCATGTCCTGCCTCCTGACCTGTCACATGGTGTCCTCGTGACTAATACCTGAGTCATGCTAAGTCCGGGCTTGCTCCGATGAGTAAGCGCCCCCGCTGACGTGTGAGTCACCTGCCAGTGAGTGAGGATGGGCGCTCCTGGACCCCACAAGGTCCTGGGTTCGATCCCGGCTCCTCCACTTTCCGATACGAGTTGCCCGTGGTCAAGGTGAGCGTCTGTCCTGGTTCACATGACCCCTAGGTCACGTGGCACGAGAAAACTGTGACAGTACTCCTGCACGGTACTCTGAATCTTACAACAGTACTGTCGGCTCCTCTCTCGCCATGGATCCCGTCCACGCACAACAGCCACAAGTCTGATGCAAATCTTTGCTTCTTGTCTCTCATTAGCTGACTTTGTACTTTTTGTTCTAAATCAATGCCATGATCCTGCCTACCCCGTCCTTCATGACCTCCTCCAAAATGCCGCCAGCATTGTGGCTGCATTATGATACTACCACTCAGCAACCTCTGATTTGATCTGCAACTGGGCACACAACATTATGTGTGCCTGTCACTCTCAAGCCGTACAAGCCGTGGCCAAGGCAAAACATAATGGGTGGCACACAATATCTCTAGTACTGCGCTTGAGCAGAGCTCTCAATACATCACATTGCCAGAGACATGGTCTGCGACCAAGCTTCTCCAAAGCACACGCCCTGATCTCCGAGACGTCAGGAATCTGTGATGACATTATTGGGAGGGCAGATAGGCCCGAGGACAAGAGGTGTTCTGGGAGAGAGGAATTCATGAGAAAGTATGATGCCCTCGGGGGAGTGCCTACCAAACGGGGATGGTCTCGAGCGCTTTCTCTCCGGGCTCCGTTTATTTACCTGTGTTTGATGCCAGCCGCTGTGGAGAGTTGAGGGGGATACAATGTACACGTGATCTGGTGCTTATATTACAGGATTCTGTACTCTATCGGATATCAGCTTGTCCCCCGCCTCTAGGATATCGCCCCCTCAACTCGAGACAGTGGTGGGTAGGAGCCTGGACTCTACCCCGCCTAGCGAGCTTACCATCGATTACGTCATCACCCGCTTACTTAACGAAGAGTCGCGCCAATTGTCCCTCAACCCGCCTCATCATGACTCCGAAGTCGCCCTCGCTGCTTACACGAAGCCCCGCACCCCGCTCGAGCGCATCACCTGCTTCAAGTGCTCAAAGAAGGGCCACTATCAGCGCGACTGCCCCGAGCTTAAGACTGAAGAGGCCCATTACGCGTTTTCGGCAACCGTTAGCGCCGATCAGCTTCTTGCCGAGAAGGAGATAGAAGCGTGGTAAATGCCCGATTAAGGGGATGCATTAGACTTATTGTATGTTATCCCTTATTTGTGCGGACACAACCCCTCCTTCCTTGCTCGCTGTTTCCATTATCCCCGTCCCGCTCGATTTGTTTGTTATCCTTCGCTTGTTGCCCGCGCTCGCTCGAGGGGATGTGTTGGAATCCTGGCGTCAAGATGGCGAGCTCGCGGAACGAGCGCCACAGGTCCCGCCCCCCCGCGCCCTTATCTACCCCTATTTAGCTATGTATATAAGCCTTATTGTATCTACTGTGTACGGCACGCGTTTGCACCGGCCAAACGCGAATCCCATTTGTGCCCGCTTGCCCTCGAACTTCTACATGATGTTTCGAAACTGTCGAGAACGGGAAGCCCTTCGAACATCGTGACCAATGGTTAGAAATGACGAGCATGCACGACGTCCCTATCACGGTTGCAATCTGTTAGCCAAGAAGATGTGGTGACACACGGATTGCGACGTACGTTTACGCAATTGAATCAGTCCAGGTATAGCTGCCGCCCGGACCCGAATCAGGCTCAACACAACACGGAGGGAGAGGCATCTGCGGCATCTCCACGATGCGCTGGATACTGACTGTCCGGAAGTATGCCTCGAGCTCGCCTACCACGGTCTCCGCGTCTTCAATCTCGAATCGCGGCGACAACTGCACGATGAGATGCTCGAGGTACCGATACGCCCCCGACGCAAGCTGCTCGAGCATGCGCCAAAATCCCAGCTTGATGTTCTCCCGGCTGAACGGGCACACGGACGGCGGACACGCATCGTAGTACACCAGGCGGAGCGTCTTGTGGTGGACGGTAAAGAAGTCGGCGTGGGCGGTGTCCGGTAGGACGGAGACGTCGGGCCAATACGCGTTCCCAGGTCCGTTGCTGGGATGGTCGATTGTGACGAGAACAACAGTCTCCAAGGCGGGCAGCTGGCGGAGAGTGGCAACGGCGCTCGAGTTGAATGGTGCTACGAGCGCAGTGAACGGTGCAGCGACGTTCACCAGCCATGCCTCGCGTACACTCGACAAATCCACACCTGCGTCCCAGAGTAGGCTATTTAACCAGACGTCGGGCAGGCCGTAGTGCGATTTGTAGAGCAGGTTGACGTTGGACCTTACTCGAACGGCATTCCGAGCGGTTGCGACGGTGACAGAGATCTTGAAACCCCCACTGCTCGTCGTGCTGTCCGGGAACACTGCAACTTGTAGGTGCGTAGGTCGTCCTTGTATTCTGTCTCTCAGCAAGTGCTCATAATTGAAGCCAGACACCGGTAATGTGTCGTGAATTACTTGGAGCGCCCTGGGATGGTGATGAGGAGGGAAGAGCGAGAGGTAGAACCTCAAGGAGACCCCGCTCATGTCGTGCAAGATGACTCGGCTCACGCGTGCAGACTCGGGGAGCGGTGTGGGCACCCCAGGAGAGTTGACATGCGGGGATACGTTTGACAGTACGACGTTTCTCAGGTTGGGACAGATATGCATGAGTAGGTGGATTTGGGTATGAATAGAATCAGACGTGCTCTGAACAATCACGAGGTGAGTGAGAGGCGGGAACGATTGCCGAAGAGTCGGATCCAGCAGGAGAATGGGGACGCCTTGCAAGCAGAGGTGTTCGAGCGCAGGGTACTGGGTGGGGCCTAGAATGAAGAAAGGCTCGCACCGCCTGTCGTCGTTGTGATATTCCAAGGATAACGCTTTGAGTTGTGGACGAAGGATAGGAGACGCCATCAGCCCCTCGAATGCGTAGACGAGGGCGAGATGGTTTCGCAACAGATGGACTCCTTCAAGTCGAGAGATCGAGCTTGCGTTCGACGGACCGGATATGCTGCTGTTCAAGTCCAGATTATAGTCCAGCATCATGGGGGTCATCTCACTTCTTTGGAGACATAGCTGGAGAGCTGGAAGAGTCATATGGTACGAGGACCCGGTAGCCCCAAGCGTCTACGAGGTGATGTGGGCCCACCAAGACGGCCGTGAACAAGCGACGTCACGGAGACGGCGACATGTCTGGGAGATAGGGATCAACGCAGCACTATTCTTCAACGATGGCTTCCAAAGCAACTTGAACACACGTGGAAGGGCGTCCGACCTCGTGAACAAGAGTTCCTCGAAAATGCGAGCAAGGAGTTCAGCAGGGAGAGCTACAAGGGGTTGCCTTGCATTGACTTCGCTACTGATTAACTTCAGAGTACCGTGTAGATCGTCACGTATAGTCCTGAGCTGCAGCAACCGTGAGAACATCTCAGAAGGATCCGACGGCAGAATATCAAGATGATAGGAACACGCACGCCGTGTTTGCTGCGCAGAAACCATGCACTCAGCGAATTTGCCTATTAGCACAAGTATGCACACGTACTCCAGTTTGTTCGTCTCGCCGTGGAGGGAATCGAGATATCTCTTATAGCATTCCTGGACTCTAGACAGACTAGCTGCTGCCATATGCTGTCAATCGTTGCGATAGTCGTAGAGCTACGTCGCCGACCTGAGGTGGTGAGTGTGATGAGCAACGAACTGCAGACGAGCGGAACGTACGCAGCAGAAAGCAAGGAAGTGGTCGAGGACAAGCTGCGGACACGCTAGCGCGTTCGCCTCCCCAAATTATATGCAAGGATGCCTTAGCCTTAGCTCGGACGCAGCTGCGGTACTGACTCATTTTCTGTTGAGACGCCGTTTCACAGTGACAGATGACTCACACCTCATGCAAGAAGTTGAGCTATCCTGCTTATAAGGCGGTTTCGCATTGCAGCCATGCAAACTCTCAGAATCAGGATTCTATGTAGACAAGTAGAGAGGAAGAATTCCGTGCGTTTGTCGCACTCAGTAGGAGGGGTGCATCGGGATGATACGATATTCTTACAGTATTGAGTACAAAACACATGGAAATCCAGAAGAGGGGAAGTCGGGGTTCAAGGCATCACGCAGCTCGCGATCGGCGGCCGCACTCGAGGAGGTCAACATCAATATTCCACTCCGACCCACTAGGAGCGCTTACTGGCCTTACACGAGGAAAAGGTGTTTGCTCATGTTTGCGGAACCATCAAGGGAGACTATCTAAGCGCCAAGGACATTGTTGAGCAATAGAGACATTACATGCTACGCATTTTGTCTATGGAGCGTTCTTAATGCCTCCTGTGGTCTGTCCAGTTTAATCGAGCAGTAGTGTTTGCCTTATATCGTTCAGAACAGGCTCTAGGACGTCTGCCCGCAGCCGGTACCCACCGGCGGCCAGATACAAACAAACCGGCACAAGGCGTGCGTCGGAAAAGGTAATTTGAAGGACCGCATCGTTGTTGTATACACGGCAGGGAATCGGATGTTTTCGACTGGAGAAAAGTCGATGAAATGGGGACGCAAAAGGCAATAGCCTGTCGTTTTTCAATGACTTTTATCCAGAAACGCCACATATTCACGGATTGTTTGCCTCGCGCGTCCCCTTTTCGAAGACTTTTCTCCAGCTGGAAATATCTGATTCCCTGCCGTGATAGTAACTTTGATCCTGCTTTCACCTCAGGCTGACGTAGAGTTCATCGCAGGATCAAATCTCACAAGGGAAAATGTACTCCAAGCTACTTATGGGAATGTCTATCCGGGGTGCTCCCATACTGGTTCCAGCTCTTGTAACGTTGCTCAGCGGGAAGACTGGGAAGCTGTCGCTCTGACACGGTCATAAGATCCTGACGCCATGCACGCGGTACTATGACGGTGCATCTGTACAAAAAATAGGCGAGCAAGGTCGCACGCCGTACATCCAAGTCCGTGATCGTGTTTGGTGCTGTTATTCGGGTGCAAGCGCGCAGTTTGTCATCGATTTGTGGTGCTAGGTCGTGGATTATCAATAGGTCCTCAAGTCTACAATCTGGTCTCTCATTCAACAACTTTAATGATTTTCTAGAAAGACTAGTCTGTTAACAGTATGCAGTCTACAGTAGACACCACACATGAAGACCAGGTCGAGAACTGCAGTACAGCTCGGCTACACTGAGGTTCGGCAAGATTACACTGAGGTTCGGCAAGATCAAACTGAGGTTCAGCGACACTGTACTGAGGTTTTATCGCAATGTACTCGTGTCTAGCAGGTGTAGGTCGTGCTTTGTGAACTGAGGATCGGCAAGCTGAGTTTGGGCCGGGAATCTGAACTGAGGTTTCGCTTGTGGGACAATAGCCGAGACAAAGAG
>NW_006766990.1:0-37312 GCF_000275845.1 Dichomitus squalens LYAD-421 SS1 | reverse complement strand
TGGAGACACGCAATGTGAGATCGCAAGACGGGAGGAGGAGGCGGGGGAGGACGTGCCTACGGTCCAGTTGTTTGCGGTGTCGACAACTCGGGGCACGCCCGACGCGCGGACAAACGGTACGTTATCTTCGTCAGCGAGGTGCGCGTACCGGTTGAAGAACACCTGCGCGGATTCGAACGTCCTGTCGATGAACATCAGACACCTGCCTCCTGAATCTCTGAACAGGCCGACGTACTGAGCGGCCCCAAATGCCGTCAGGTCGTCCGCGTCGAGATCATACTCGTAGTCCTCGAGGAACTTGAGACGCTTGTCGGCGAATTTCTTCGCTGACGCGAGGCGTTCGACGGCGACGGCGTAGCGTTGTCCCTCTTCCGCGTTGGGATATCGCGCGCCGTGACGTTGCAGCTGGGCATGACACGATCAGACGCTGCGGTGGGAGCTTCTGTGACTGGACCTACCAAGTTGACCTAGAAGTAGAAGGACGGACGTCAGCTCCAGGCTCCGCGGGATCATCGTAGCGTGAAAGTGAACACAATCTCTGCAACACGCGCACGGAGAAGGCACTTCATGATCCTACGTCTGCGGCATCCCCGATCTATGAATGGCGGCCACACATACACCCCATGCGCAGCCCACACCAGACCTCCGCCGTGCCCATGCTCCGGACCACAGTCTGTCCACCGCACCCTTCCGGGGCTGCGCACTCCTCATATCCACCCAAGAGCGAACGGCGAACGCACTCACCTGCGTGACATTGCACCCCTCCGGGGGACCCACATATGTCCCCGCCGCGCGCCACGGCGCGTACTGGCCCCACATAGTCTGCACGCCCTTCGGCACATCCAGCTTCGGCGCGCGCAGGATTCCCTCCGCGACAGCCTTCCCCCTTCCCCGTCCTCCTCCCAGTACCTCCTCTACTAAGGCAGCGGCATGTCCGCCTCCACCCCCGATCCAGGGAATGCCGTCCCAGCCGTGCTGGAGGTGCCAGGGGAGGGCCCAGAGGAGGTACGCGCCGAAGACGACGAGCGTGATTGTCGCGCGGATGCACGCGGGGGTCATGCGCGAGCGCGCGGTCGGTCCCGTGCCGTTTGCATCCCCGTTTGCGGGCTGGAGGGTGGCGGAGGAGGAGGTGCCCGCGTGCGGGGCGACGACGGGGAGCTGGGGGAGGGACTTCGTGGAGAGGCGGCGGATCGGCATTCGTTAGATGATAGTCGATGGATATCTGCGCACGAGGGGGAGAAGAGGGTGAGGGGGAGACAGGGGGTAGAGGGAGATAAGTACTGACGGCGCGGGGCGAGGCTACTTATCGTCCGCGCGTGGTCGAGGGCCGGGATAGGACGCGCGGGGATTTTCATGTCGTGTGCCGTGTGGTTTGGAGCGCGAACAAGTGAGGCCGTGGGGGTGATGTCATCCTCGCCTGGCTGCAGTGCGCGCGAAGGCGCCCACTCGACAGGGACGCGCGCGATTGGCGTGCGCGGGCTGCAGGCCAAGGGAGAGAGGTGGTCACGCGGGGCTGCCTTGGGAAGATAACATAAATGATATTGTTGTGACCGGACGGGAGAGAAGAGTACGATACAGCCGATGATGAGACCTAGAAGGAATGGGTAGAGATACAGAGGGAGATATCTGCGGGTATATCAGACAAAGGCAATGAAACGGACGGGATGCATAGGGCGGAAGACAGGGAGACGCATAGGACGGGATGGCAGTCATAGTCAACGTGCAACTCATCGAGGTCATAGTACGGCAGCACTGCTGGATGGCGCGTAAGGGTCTACTGGAATAGCATCCCGCCTCAACTGGACCTTCTTCCTAGCCTGCTTCTTCGCCTTCCCTATCAGACACAAAGGCAGTCGTTTGTCAACATCTGCGGTGCAAGGAGGATAAGACGGACTCACGAGTGCGACGCGCGCGTACCGGCAGATCCAGCAGCAGCTCCCCATCCTCGCCCTCCGACGACAGCGCAGGCAGCCGGTCGCGCATGGCCATCAAACCTCCGCAGGACAAACACGAGCAGCCGTGGTACTCGCCCTCTGCGGCGCTCGCGCGCAACGTCGCCTGCTGGTACTCCCATCGCAGCTGCGCGACCTCCGCCGAGTACCTCTTTCTGCCATTCGGAGCGGGAACCACAGCGGAAGGCTGGGACTTCGACTTCTTTGTCCTCGCTGGAGGCGTGGGCATGGGGTACTTGTCCATCGCGCGCTCGAAGGTGACGAGCGCGGCGCGGGCGATCGCGTCGTCGGTCTGGACGATGGAGTCGTCGTCGTAGGGGTTCGGGTAGATGACAGCCTGGAGGTAGGCGGCGAAGACGTTGGGGACGTTGAGCTGCTGCCTGCGCTCGATCACGTACGCGATCGCGCGGTCGATGTTAGAGTGGTGCATCTTTTGACACGGTTCCCAGTGGTTGTGGTGAGGTGTGTAACAAAGTCAAGACGTCGTTGAGGGCGTCGCAAGGGAGAAAGGCGCGAGACGACAAAGTCGAAGCGTGACAGAAGAGGTGCAACAGGATATATAGCCGAGGAAAGGGACAAAGACGATAGATTACCACATCTTCTCCTATCATAGACACAAAGAGTCAGACCGAGCGCCATGAGGCCGTAGGCTTGGGCGAGGCTTGCCGTACGACATACGAACGCCCTCTTCGGATGATGCAGTGGGCCATGGCGACCAAATCCCGCATTGCTGGGGCCATCGTTGGTTGTAGAGAGAGGGCCGTGAACACTGTGGGCGTGTGGACGAGTACGGTGTCACGGATCCGCCCAAGTCCAAGCCAAGACCGGTCGGCTAAGATGAGAAGACTGGGGACAGGCCAAAGACATATCAACTTCCTGCTAGCAAGTGTCGAGCAGACTGGAAGGGAGAAAGCGAACGACAAACGAGGCGCAGCGTTACGAGCTCGAGCTCCCGATGGCCGCAGTGAGTTGGCCGTCGGCGTCGACGTCGCGCTGCAGGCTCCACGACCCGGCCGCCCGTGTCACACGCGTCACAGGGCCTCCGGGGTGAACGTGACGCGGCGGGCTCAAGTTTTCCTCCCAACTTGTCCAGGTCAAATTGGCTCGCCGAACGCTATCGTCCTCGCTCGCGGTGCCTCATTCCCCTGGTATATCCATTCTCTCTCGGTGTCGCGTTGTCTCTCATGACGACGCGGTTTACGACGCGTCGGGGACTGCAGGAAGGACGGGTCGAGAGCCGTGGAGGACATTTCCCCAGCGGGGTCGCACACATTCGTAATAGAGGATGTCCTCTTGCATTCTATAGCTGCTATGATAATTCGTGAGTGCCGCATTGTGTTCCTGCGTGCCTACTATCTCTTGGCGAATGCTCGGTTGCGCGTATCGGTGCGATCGACTCGGAGGACCAGTATCACTCGGGCAGCGTCGCCCAAGGCACACGGCAACGACCATGACTGCAATATCTCTCCATCTCAATGGCCAGCCGGACGTGGCGGCAAAGCCATTCGCGCTGAACACCTCCCCCGATCATCAGGCCCCCAAACCTTACCACCGTGTCTCCCCGCCCGGTCCGCCAAGCCCGTCGATAAGGTCTCGTGGAGATACGAGTATAAGGTACGAGAGCAGCAGCAGCGGCAGCGATTAGACTTTGGTCGGACTACCCTCTCCGTCTACGAGTGAACGGCCTCATAGCTCAAGTCGAATGTCGGCGCGCGTCACGAACATCTCCCAAGGCTGGGCGTGGAAGGAGCGCGACGCGTCCATCGCGTCCGTCCTCGACGAAGTCAGCCCCACCCCCTCCGAGCAGTGGATGAAAGCGGCTGCGTTCCCGTCCGAGGTGCACGTCGAGCTTTTGAAGGCCGGTCGCATCCCCGATCCTTTCATCGGGTTCAACGAGCACGAGGTCCAGTGTGAGTCAGGCATATCCTCTCGGAAAGACGATGTGGCTATATGCGTGCTGCTGTTACAGGGATCGGCGAGACCGAGTGGTTATACCGCACGACGTTCGACGTGCATGAGACAGAGCGCCGCTGGAAGAACGCGGAGCTGGTGTTCGAGGGCCTAGACACGATATGCGACGTCTACCTGGTCAGCACCCCTCTATCCGCGTTCGCTCGGGGTATGCGCTGCTGACTCGCACGCGCACAGAATGGCAAGAAGGTCTTGTACGCGGACAACATGTTCCGCACGTGGAGAGCGTCGCTGTCCCCGGAGAACCTGCAGGACCAGGGCAACGTGCTCTTCCTGCACTTCAAGTCCGCGCAGAAGCTCGCGAAGGAGCTCGAGGCCACGCACGGACGCGTCCGCGCCGGCTCGTGCAACCTCGGCGACCCGAGCCGCGTATACGTGCGCAAGGCGCAGTACAACTGGCGGTCCGTGCCCCCCGTCCTTCCATCCCCCCTCCCATCGCCCGCGCTGACGTTCTTGCACACAGGTGGGACTGGGTACGCCGTCGCATGCCCCCGGTCGCAGGAGACGCTGACGCTGACCGTGTTCCAGGGTCCCGAGCTGATGACGTGCGGGCCGTACCGCGCCATCTCGCTCGTCACGTACACCGCGCGCATCGACGCCGCGAATACGCGCGCGCTCGTCTCAGCTGCCCCTGCGCTGTCCCCGTCGCTGAAGGTGGACCTTGTCGTCGCCGGCGACGCGTCTGCTGTCCGTGGTGCGAAGATCGTGCTGGGGCGGCTGGACGGGTCCGTCATACGTGAGGAGGAGGTGTCTCTTGGGGGAGGTGCGGGCCTGAAGGACGTCATCGGATGGGACCTAGAGGGTAAGGTGGAGCTGTGGTGGCCTGTTGGGTATGGAAGTCAGACTTTGTACAATGTAGAGATCTCGCTGCTGGGGGAGGTGAGTGGTGCTGAGATCATGACAAGGAGACGATGAGAGGGTGGAGGGCTGACCGCGAGCCAGGGCGAGGCCGTCTTAGACACTCTCACGAGACGGGTCGGCTTCAGGACCGTGTCGCTCATCCAAGAGCCGCTCGAGGAGCCCGACCGCTACGGCAAAGGGACGACGTTCCTCTTCGAAGTCAACGGCGTGCGCATGTTCATGGGCGGTACGCACTCAGTTCCCTTCTTCCATTCCACAGTAGCGCCAACGACTCACGAAACTTGCGGGTACAGGCTCGAATTGGATCCCCGCGCACAACTTCCTGACGGCGCTGTCCGCGGACGACTACCGCGCGTGGCTCACGCTCTTGCGTGACGGGAACCAGAACATGGTCCGGCTCTGGGGCGGGGGCGTCTACGAGCCGGACGTGTTCTACGACATATGCGACGGTGCGCATGGTGTACGCTGCCTTCAGTCCAGGTGCTGACCTCGCCCCTTGTCGTTCTTGTTGTGCAGAGCTGGGCGTACTAGTGTGGCAGGATTTCCAGTTCGCGTGTGGCGTCTACCCCGCGTACGACTCGTTTGTGCAGAGTGTCAGGGCGGAGGTGGAGGACAACGTCAAGCGTCTCCGGCACCACCCTTCCATCGCCATCTTCTGCGGTAACAATGAAGGTGCATCGTCGTCGTCTCCTCATGCGTCGCTATGCGCTCACGTACGGCCAGACTACCAGATGGTGCTGCAGTGGGGTGGTACGCACTTCATGTCTACGACCGTTCGCGCTACCCGCTCACGCTGATCTTCACTTTGGCAGGCATCGACGCGTTGCCCGCACGAGTCCTGTACGAAGAGGTCTTTCCTGCCGTCGTAGCTGAGCACTGTGACCCGCCCATTCCCTACCACCGCGGGTCACCGTATGGGGGCAAAGGCTGGGATACAGCGGACCCCACTATGGGCGACGTGCACCAGTGGAACATCTGGGGCGGGAAGGAGTGGCCGTGGCAGGAATACCCGTTCAATGGCGGGCGGTTCGTGAGGTGTGTACAGGTCATATATATTTATCACGACGGCTGACTGTCTGCCTGGCGCACGGCTGGATCGACAGCGAATTCGGCATCCCGTCGTTCCCGGACGTGAAGACGGTCGACTACTGGCTCGGCGGGAACACGAAGGACCGGTGGGCCCAGTCGAAGATGATGGCGCAGCACGACCGTGCGGGCAGCCACGAGCGGCGGTTCGCGATCGTCATGAACGAGAACTTCAGGCTGACCGACGATCTGGAGACGTGAGTGCTCTGTGCTTCTGCTGCTGTAGACCCGGACGCGTATGCGGACGCGGCCGTGGAGCGCGGGCTGAACTCAATGCGGCCGATCGCGCAGGCACATATACAATACGCAGCTCATGCAATCGGAGGCGATCAGCCTCGCGTACAGGTCGTGGCGGCGCGAGTGGAGAGGAAAAGGCAAGCAATACGTGCGTCGTCTTCAATGTTTCGGGCCGCCTATGGGCGACTAATCGTACAGCATTCGCGTCCGTGCAGACCGCCGGAGTCCTCGTCTGGCAGATGAACGACTGCTGGCCTGTCATTTCATGGGCGATTGCGGACTTTTTCGTAAGGACCTGACATGAAGCTCGCTCGGCGGGCGCTGTGCTGATCGCCCGACGGCCGACGTCGCATCTCCACAGCTTCGTGCCAAGCCTGCATACTATACGATTGCGCGCGAGTTGCGTCCGATCTCGGTCGGACTGTTCAGGACCGTGAGTGCCTCGGTGACGGCTTGCCCTTGTCCTCGACTGACATTTCGTGGCTGGGGCCGCGCGTAGGTGACACAAAACCGTGAGAACGACAGGCCCAGACAGGCACGTACTGATTTTGATGGACTACTGTTGATTCGTCTCCGCTGACATTCCCAATTACACCAGTTTTATGAGTTTGGCGCGTTCCGCTCCGTGTCTGCGAACATCGAGGTGTGGGGCGTGAACGCGACGCTCAGCGCACGCGACGTCCGGCTGGAGCTGTCGTTCGTCGACCTCTGTTCGGGCTGGGAAGACTCGAAGACGGTCGAAGCCACGCTGCTCCCGAACCAGACCACCGAAATCGCGTCCATGCGTGTGCCCGGACCGCCAGCAGAGAACGCGAACTCTGTCGACACGTCGTACTCCGTGGTCGTCGGGGCCCGCCTTGTCGACGCGGCTTCTGGGGAGATCTTAGCGCGCTACGCCGACTGGCCGCAGCCGTTCCGTCTCGTCGACTTCCCTGATCCCGGGCTCGACGTAAAAGTAGAAGGCGAGAAGGTGCATGTAAAGGTGCAGAAGCCCGTCAAGGGCCTGCTCTTCACTGCAGACGAGGAAGGAGAGGATGCTCTGGGAAGACGGGAGACAGTGAGATGGAGCGACAACGCGATCGATGTCTTCCCTGGTGATCCGCAGGTGGTGGAAGTGCGCGGCTTGGCAGGGAAGCGCGTTAAGGTGAGGGCGGCATACATGGGCTGCGAACGTGGGCGCGTCGTGTACGGGCAGTAGGGCGGTCTGGAGAGGTGAGTGGCCATCTCAGTAGTCTTCGTTCAGTGTGTTGATGTATCTGGAAGAGGCAAAGTAAACTCAGCCATGTACAGCATGTCGAAATACACGGTGTTGATATCACTGGAATAATTGCGGCGGTTCTCGTTCAGGAACGACTCTCTTGCTTGTTCATCCTGTGCTGATACCACACCTCGGCCTTCAGCGCTGCGCTACTTACGCGAAAACCATACTTCAATTACAGGTGATACACATACCATTTATGTTCGGGACCTTGGGCGTCCCGAAGAGTATGAATGGTACCAACACATCTGTCTAAACCCCACGCCGTCACGCGGACCGCTTAGTTGTGCGCGTGCTCGGAGTTCGCCGCCATGCAACTCAAGAGCCAGACATATCTGAATTATCTCGTCCTCCTGTGAAAGCAGCCCTCTAGGTCTTGTGATCACCTGGATAGCCTGGATAGCCAATCAATCCATGACCCTCTCATATGGAATCAAGCTGCACCCGACCATTTCGGAGAACGCATAAGCTGAAAGTACAAACTGGTCATGGCTACTTCTAAAGACAATATCACACTCTACTTCTCACAGGTGGCTTCAATGAATAAAACTATCCCGCACAATCGCCGCAAATGTTTTCCATGCGTCTGGGATCAAGGCAGCGGGCGTCTGACAGACCATTTGACGGCTGCTGGGTAGGTGCGTATTATCATGTTTCATTCTGTATGATCAAGGTGATTAGACTCGCCTAATCAACAGCTTGCAGGTCCAGTCCCATAATCGAGCAGTTGCTTTTTCGTGAAGATCCGCGAGGACTCAGCGGCTGAACCAGCGCTCATCGGCTCGCCCAGATGCCAAACTATCCGTGGTTGACGGATGGTACCCACCAATTGGACTTCTCGTCCACGTCGTGCCCCCGCCCAACTCAAAATAAGTAGTCAAATTCCCTTACCGGCGCAATCCCGCTAGATGCCCGATGAAAGATCTCAGAATTGTTCTATTGGCATATGCAGTGCTTCTCTTGAGCGGCCATCCGCGCTGACAACTTCTCCGAGAAGGCGGGCGACTGACAGGTGTCTGTCTGTCTCTAGTGTACGAAGATATAAGATAATATACTGACGTCCGTATCTCACGTTGCAGACCGGGATGCGCCTACAACGCGTAGTACTTAGAGCCTCGACATTTCCCCACCCGCCCCATGCTAGTCCCCCTTTCTGCCAATACGCTGCCACGATCTACCGCCACTGGTAGGGATGTCACCGATCCATCTGGATGATGTGGAGAAGGAGCCCTGTAGGAGGATGACCCCCAATCACGACTCGACAACCGCGACGATCTACGAACAGGATACGAATTCGAGTAAAACACTCCCTTCGTCCACCCAACTCACGGCACCCACATATCCCGAAGGAGGACCAGAGGCTTGGCTCACCGTTTGCGGCGCTTTCGTTGGTCTGTTCTGTACATTTGGGCAGTTGAATGCCTTCGGCACGTTTCAGACGTGGTATGCCGAACATCAACTGCGCGACTTGCCCCCATCCACGATTGCATGGATCGGGTCCCTCCAACTATGGGTCTTCTTCTTCTCCGTAAGCGACGATGGTCATTCATCTCATGTGTATCCACTCTTATCCTTTTTCCCCACAAGGGTGGCTTCGTGGGACGTCTATTTGACGCATACGGTCCGAGAGTCATCATGGTTCCAGGAACCGTCACGCTGGTTCTAAGCATCATGATGACGAGCCTGTCTACTCGCTTCTACCAATACATACTCGCACAAGGCGTGTTGTTCGGACTCGGTGTTGGAATGATGTGAGTGCCAGGTCGTAGTATAGCCTTATTGTGGTGAATAATCTACGCTTGTCCAGCTTCTACCCATCGCTATCAGCTATCTCGACTTACTTCAGCAAACGCCGAGGGGCTGCCCTCGGGATAGCCTTTACGGGTTCAGGTGTTGGTATGTGATTCTCTCCCCTTGCGAAACTCCTGCTCAACCTCATTCTATCTAGGAGGTGTTGTGTACCCCATCATGTTCCAGCGCCTGTTTGCGCAGGTCGGCTTTGCCTGGGCGGTTAGGATCTCGGGATTCATATCGCTCGCCTGCTGCACAGTAGCTGTCGCCACAGTCACAAGTCGTCGCAGCCCTGTGCAAGACAGTGCTCCATGGTTTGATGGCAAAGTCTTCAAGGATGCACCGTTCATGCTGGTAGTCGCCGGTAGTGTCCTCGTGTGCCTCGGTCGGTCAAACCAAGTGATCACCGCGCCTAATCCCTGACGTTGTTTCTTCACCAGGTCTCTTCATCCCTTTCTTCTTCTTAGCCGACTACGCCAGGGATCATGGAGTCTCCGCAACCGCATCGTTCTATGTCCTCTCAGCGCTGAATGGTGGCGGCATCGTGGGACGTCTTGCGCCTCCGCTGCTCTCAGACTTCGTCGGCCGGTTCAATGTAATGGTTCCATGCGCATTCCTTCTGGGACTTTCAGCGCTTGTGTTCTGGATCTTCGCGAAGTCCCTTCTCGTAATACTCCTCTTCGCTATCCTCTATGGCTTCCTCTCTGGGGGTTTCATTGCCATGCTTATCCCATGCGTCGCGCAATTATCGGATTTCAACGAGATTGGAACTAGGATCGGTGTCCTGTACAGTATCATTTCATTCGCGTGAGTGACGTCGTATGGTCCAGAACGTCATCTAACTGACACGGACTCCCCCGTTTACAACGGCTGTAGTGCGCTAGCCGGCGGACCGGCGGCAGGTGCTATCCTCAAGGCAGACCATGAGTCATATACAGGCATGATTGTGCTTTGTGGCGTCGCCAACCTTCTGGGTTCGTTCTTCATGCTGTGGTCTAGAGCTACATTAGACTCTCGGACTTTGGTACGAATATAGTAGTGCTCGTGTCGCGTGCAGCTTGACCTGCCCTGTATCAATATTGTACTACTATTCTAACCAGCTTCAGAGACGAAGTTAGCAATCGATGGATAGCGCCCGAAGTCGTAGACAACTTGGGCGGTATACCGCTATGAATAACTTCACACACGTTGCATCATGACTATGCAGTAGGTCAGTCCAGACGCCGAAAATACGTCCTAGACCCGCTGACACGCTGCTTCTTAGGTTCTTCATTCGCTGCTGCTGAGGCCTGTGGCGTCCCTAATATCTACACTATCCGCACCGCTTTTGACGGTGGATCATGCGGCAACATTGAGCGTCTCGCTACGTCCGAACAGTATGGGACGCATACCGTTCTGCTCACTCGTATTCGGTGGTGAATCTCAGCAGCTCTCGCTGATATCCCACTCGTCGAAGGCGCCTCTCTATAAGGTCAGGGGACAGCGGAACGGAGTGATTCCTGGAAAGTTCTACTGTGAGGAAGATGGTACGTGATCCCACCAAAACAGGACGTTCAAATTCTCACTAAGCTCCTGCTATCGCGCGGCTTCTAGGTATGGGCGGTCTAGCCACCGGCTTAGGCGCCATTATGACCATGTCCCTGCCTCGCGTGTACTCCGTTGTGTTCACCTGTCCGACGAAGACGTATATGTGCTTTCCCGCTTACGTGGGGTCGATTCGAATGTACTGCCACGTGCATGCGGACACAATTTTGGTCTCTATTTAACCAATGATGCCACTCCTAGCCAGTCGTCACAAGCCCCGTTTCCACTACTGCAGGCACTCCTCGCCATATCCCGACCTTCCTGATGGTTGCCGACGACCAAGAGAAGGCTGAAATTGCTCTGGCCGGCATGCCTCATATGCTCATAGCAGAGGACACAACGTCCAGCGATGAATCCACGACGGAGCTCACGAACTGCATCTTCCCGGATCCAGGATTCAAGGCTTGGCTCACCGTTTTTGGCGCTGCTGTGATGCTTTTTTGCTGTGGGCAACTTACCGCCTTCGGCGTCTTCGAGACGTACTACGCCCAGCACCAGCTGAAGGGAGTGTCCCCATCGACCATTTCCTGGATCGGCTCCTTGCAGCTTTGGATATTGTACTTCTCGGTATGTATACCCAAGTAAACTAGTTTTCAGCCGAGTCAGTGACCTAAATTCACCCTAGGGATCGGTTTTAGGTCGCTTCTTCGACGCTTACGGTCCACGGATGATCTTGATCTCGGGATCGTTCCTTCTTGTCTTCTCCACGATGATTCTCAGCGTGTGCACGAGATTCTACCAATTCCTTCTAGTGCAAGGCCTGCTCACGGGATTGGCTTATGGGATGCTGTAAGTGACTACATGTAGTCTTTCATACGGTACACTACTCTGACACGACTGATTTCTCCCCTAAGATTCTATCCTTCGTTCGCTTCGATCTCGACACATTTCTCTACATTACGCGCTACCGCTGTCGGAATAGCAATCGCAGGCTCGGGTGTAGGTGCGTAATCCTTGCCTACTCAACTTTACACTTAGCTCAGATTGTGCGAAGGGGGTGTTGTTTTTCCAGTTCTATTTCGATACCTGTTCGCTCGGATTGGGTTTGGATGGACAGTCCGGGCATCTGGATTCTTGCTATTAGCTCTAGGAGCCATCGGTTGTGTGACTATCACAAGTCGTATCCCCCCAGGCCGTCGAGCCATCTCTCCCCTTCCAGACGTCAAGTTGCTCACAGACGCCCCGTTCGTATTGCTGGTAGTAGGATGTGTCTTCGTCAACTTCGGTCAGTAAGCAACTGTTCGTTTCAAGTAGAAGGAACTGACAAGTCTTGTATTTCAGGGCTGTTTATACCCTTCACCTACATCTCCGACTACGCTATCTCCCAAGGGGTCTCCTCCTCTACCTCTTTCTACATCGTATCAGCGATGAATGGCGGGAGTATCTTCGGCCGCATCATACCTGCGTTGGTTGCGGACGCAATCGGCCGATTCAATATCGCGTCACCTTCAGCTTTCCTTATCGGCCTCTTCGCACTGGTCTTCTGGATGCTTGCCAAGACCCTTGTCAACATCACGGTTTTCGCAGTAGCGTATGGCTGCTTTGCAGGGGCATTTCTTGCCATGCAGATACCATGCGTCTCGCAGATATCAGATATCAAGGAGGTTGGGACGAGAATCGGCGTATTGTACAGCGTCGCATCTTTTGGGTGGGTCTTGTAGATGACGCATCACAACCGAAGCAGAGGATCTGACACAAAATGCATAGGGTGCTAGCAGGCGGCCCTGCAGCGGGAGCGGCCCTGAAGGCGGGAAACGGAAACTACACCGGCATGGTTGTACTTTGTGGCATAACGAACATCCTTGGATCTCTGCTCATACTGCTCTCCAAGTATAGAGTGAACCGTAACCTATTCGCACACGTGTAATCGCCCGGGACTTATCTACTGCACTATTGAGCTTGCACCGTAGCCAGACGTCACTGCTCATCTCGTCGCCTTCCGGAACCTGAGAGTCGCAAGGTCTTTTCGAAATGTGTAACTATCGTGTATTGAAGTCGACGAAGAAGCAGGTACAGCGCATATGTTTGACTCATCCCTTTCAAGCTGTGTACATCGGAGGGGGGGTTACAGGCTGACGACGCTCTTTTCTCCTCACTCCATAGAGAGCTGCAAGCAGTCCGGATGCGACTGTCATACTGATCGACGGCGAGGAAGGGGTAGCTGGGGCTGTCGACGATGAAGCAGAGCGACTGGTATCATCTCGGAGAACGAGGGCGCGTAGGCTGCTGATGCGTCTCGAGAAGCGTGATTGATATCCCTTGCGTTTGGGACCCTTCAAGATTCGGGACACCTCGCCCACTTCACTTTCTGGAGAAACAATTGTAGCTCCTGTGGTCGAGGGCTCCGTAGCAGTGGGACTCGAAGGTGGGGGGATGCATGCCGACTGAGTGGAGGGGTCTGGGACAGCATTGGCTTCTAGGTCAAAGGGTTTCACTTCCGCATCTGGGCCTTACAGCGCAGAATACTCAGTGGCCTTGTTACTCGCAGTGATGGCTTCGGGAAGGGCGACTCACTGTTGTCGCTATCATGTATAGACGAGTATGGATGACGCTCCCTTTTTCTCCACCAGTATAAGAACGCCACACATGCCAATGCCAACATCAACCCTACGATCGAACCACCCACAATGGCCGCGATGGGTAGGCCGTTGCTTGGAGAGGGTACAGCCTCTTGCCAAAATGTATCGTCGGGGCGAAAAGCGAGACTGTCCAACAGGAAGGGGTAGTCGGGAGATACTTCGACGATTGTGATATTGACGCGATGTAAACTGCTCGGAATGTCTTGATAGACTAATGCAATTGTTTGAAACGCCCACTCCGTTCCGCTGTTGGGCAGGCTGGTAGTCATGAGAGGGAGTCCGTCGATGCACCAGCGGAACACGGGAGGAGGAGACGAGGTGGCGTTCGGTGGGATGAGAACCTCAAGAAACACCGTCGTGCCTGCAAATGAGGAAAGGTCACGCGATGTATCGCACAGGGCATTGCAAACTCACCATGGTATTGAAGAGAAACTGAGTCTTGGAGGGTTGTCGACGAAGAGACCTGATCCCCATTCTCTGTTGGTTCAGGCTGTTGCCATTGTCCTACATAACGCAAGGCAGCGTCTTGAGCACCGATGACAACTAGCCGAGAATTCCCCTGGTTCAGGTTATAGGGCATAACGATGAAGCACTGTATAGGCACGGGCATGGGCGTGCCCCGATCATCCGGTTATATGAGCTGACGGGTTGAAAGGGGGGTGTGAGGACGTCATGATCACTGGGCGTGGTGGCGGTCTTCTCGGGGGAGGACATTGCATGCCGAACTCCCGAGCCACTCATATCCACCAGCAGTATGGTGCTGCTTCTCACGAAATCCACTTCCTAACACCTACATCAAGATATCATCATGAGGACATGGCAATGTTCCTCGTGGATGACGTGATATACTAGACTTCGCGTACTGACAGATCGAAATCATCGTGATATACGATGGTACCCGTGAAGGGGATAGAACAAAATCGAGGCCTGAAAATCCATTCGGCATGAAAAGCAGGCCGGGCTCCGCACCAAGTGGGATCACCATTGCCGAGTGGAAGTTGAGACATTTGGCTTCATGTTTCTGAGTGTCAGAAGCGGCTCTCCTCCTAAGACCGGTTGCCGCGCAGGCCTAAGGCGCCCAGCACCTGTCGGGCCGACGTGACTACCTTACTGAAGCGCGGTGGCGGGGTCGTGGCAGGCGATCAAGCAGAAGGTCCTGGGACAGAAATCTTACTAGGGCGTGGATGCTGTGAAGGTGTGATGCCGAGCCCGTACCGCCGACGCTGAACGTTTCTTCTCAAGATGGTGATACTGTAGTAGAATCTGCCGCAAAACGGTATCTTCGGGTGAGGGGAGGGGACCCGGAGGTGAACGCGGAAGGGTAAACGGGTTGAAAGAAATCTAGCTGACTCACCGTCATGGGGTCCAGGTAGCAACGTATAACCATACTACAGCTTCCTCCGAGACAGTAGCTTCGCGCATAACAGCACCGACAAGAACCCCCAACGCCGCCTAATCTGGGCCCCACTGGTGACCCTGTCTTTGCCTTGGGTGTCCCATGCCCGCCTTCACTTGAGTCATGACCCTCTGACATTTCAGGACGACGGCACGAAGGCGAGGTCCCAGAACCTGTCGCTAGGGCTGAATGCGACCTTTTGGAGCGCAAATGGGTATGTAGCAAAAGTTCCGGTGATAAGAGCGTTCAGGATGTGCACGTCGTCGGGGAGGCCCTGCTGGTCGCGCACAGAGTAGAAGAGCCAGTCAGTTACGTCGTCAGGTAGTGTGCCAGACTGTGTCTGTCATTGATTGACCATCTGACAATCGGGGCGGGGTAGAAGAGGTATCTGGAGGTAGGAGGGCTTCGACGATAATCCGCGTACCTGCGTTGCACGTTACGGTAGACCGTACTCCATCCAAGAGTAGTACGATGCCTACCGTTGAATTTGAGGGAGAACGAGTTAGACGGAGCTACAGAGCATGATTCGGCGTAGCCAAACGCAGTCTCCTGTATCCAACTTCCTGAACATTGAACGGCAGGATCACAATCAGCCTCGTTGTAGGCCATCGTCGTGGATGGAGTCCAGAAGTACGAAGGAAGCGAAGGAAGGGAAGAAGCCGTCAGTTACAAGACTATTTGCAAAGTGGTCGCGGCTGACCCAGGTACCAGTTAACACACATATGACTTGATATGAGGATAGGTGCCTTTCCTGGAGTCAATGATATGAAGAAGATGATCATACCAAAAGTGCCTGAGAGCCTCTCAGGCACTTTTGGTTCAGTGAGAGCTGGTGAGAGTACATAGCACAGTACGGAAGACACGGCCCGTCGGGTCGTGATGTCTACAAGTACTTCGGCGTCTGTGTTTCGCTTTCTCACGGACACGCCGTGAACTTCCGCAGCGCAACAATCAACTTCGTCTTTCTCAGTATTACTGCCTTGTTCAAATGATGCTTGAGACATACACAAAGCCTGGGTTATGACGACGCATAAGATGGAAAGAGTGGGTTGGTATGGTGCAGTTCACTTAGTCACCACCAATGTTGTACGCAGTTAGGCGCGCGCTCAAGTGTCACGTGACTTGGCCTTAGGTTAGGTTCAACGGCTTTGACCCCCTCACAATACCAATACAGCCTGTTGTGTATCACTGCGACCTTAGACTTATTGATTATGTTCAGCAGTGGTGAAGTGCTCCTCCTGAAAGCACTAAAGCTAGTATACCTTGGCATCTCATTGGTCAACATGCCAGAGGCTCTGCGGTCGAGCTGATCCAACAAGGGAGTGGCCGACACAGGCAACGGGCGTTTCTCTACATTATGTAATGAAAAGATTACCTCTTTAGTATATAAACGCCCATATCACGTGCTGCGGCCTTACTGGTGAGGTCACCTTCGCCAGTTTTGACCCAATTGAGAATCGCTTTTGGGGATTAGTTCCCCTATTCAAATCCTTGCAAATGGCAAATAACGGAAGCGTTTCGTGACAATCTGATGAAGTTACATAGCGGCGCTTAACTGCGTACAAAAGTGGTGGTCTCTAAGTGAACTGCACCATAGGAGATGACCTTAAACCACTTTGTCGTTCACCAGTATACTCTGCATTTGAGACTACCAGTTTGGAACAGGCCATACTCAGCTTGCTCCTCGCGCCAGCTAATGAATAACATAGGCCCACGAACATCACGCGGGTCGATGGTCATCTGAAGATCATGTTCGTCGGTGTAATACGAGTACTAGTGACGAGCATCCAATACAGACGTACACCAGGGGAAAGACGTAGACTCGAAACCAGTCGAACGGAACGCACGTGGTCCTACCCTTTCACCGAATCTCGGCAGGGGACGACCTAGCAGAGACGTACTTGTGGAAGTGGCCCTGTGGAACTGGGGCGCTTATGCATCATGCACGCGAGCATGCATTGCGAAGTAGGACACCCAGGTCCCTGGGCTTGAAGTAAGAATCCAAGATCTAGGGCGCTACAATCACACAGCAAAGGCACAGATATGGTATACAAAGGCGGATGAGTCCGTACTCTATCCCAAGTCTCATGGATTCTCCGAGTAAATAGGCGGTGGTTCAGATGTAGGAGACGGTTCTCCCTTCGCCCAAGCCGGCCTCGCACGCCCAAAAGCAGCCAAAAGTCCAGCGGCCATTAGTCTGCTAAACCGCGGTGGCGGCGTAGTAGAAGGCGCAGATGACTGGGAATGGGCAGAGTAAGAGGAGGCCTGTTGACCCATCGACTCCTGCATGAGACGCGACGCTGAGCGCAGTTCGAAGCCTACGCGCTGAGGGGATTCGACAAGGATCCAACTTCCGTGAGGGCCACGCGTGCTGCGTGATAGTATCGTGGCCCCCGCGTCCGAAACATCCTCCATTGAGGGTGATTCTGGTGCCGATACTTGGCCATATGGCTCCTCCTTGGGGTTCGGGGAAGCATCCAGGGTCGGGGGACGATGAGCGAATGGATGTATCTGATGATCTGAGCGCATTTCAGAATTATTTCTGCGCCAGAAGCAAACATCCAGTTTACTCACCGTTGTGGATATCAGGGAGCCTTGCATATTTGTTTCGCCTCCTCTCCCACAGCAGTAGGATAGTCACACAAAGGACTGCGAAGAACACCAATCCGACTACCATGCCACCCACGACCGCTCCCATCGGCACCCCTGTACTAGCGTCCCTTCCCATTACTAGCATAGTACTTCCGCTGGCCGTTGCTTGGATACTCATGCTGGTAGTTGATTGAGTCGAATTCCCGTGAGGGTCGCAATACTTGTCGCTCGGCAGGAGCTTGAAGTCCAGGAGGTAGAACGGGTGTTCTACGTATGAGATGAGAGGAAGCTGCATATTCACGCACAATCTTATAACATACCGAAAGCATTTGAGTTGATCGCTTCCGCCATACCATCTGTTGGCGTTGGACAGCGCGCTGGCCAAATGTAACTGTTACTTAAGGTTCGTCAGCTTCTGCCTTCGCTATGATGACGTGCGTGGGTACGTCAGGTACGTTCGGCCCAATCGCCTGGAGGCGTAACTGTTGACATCGCAAAGGGAAGGATAACTTAAATGTGGCCTCGCGCCCGTGGACTTGCTGTTAGCTAGTATCGGCGAGCTCGCGCTTAGACTTCTATCTGTCGGTCTCTATAACTTTGGAGGTAACACCTTCAGCTTCCAGGTCATGAAGGAGGGCGCGCCACATGGGGGATGGCCGACCCTACCTGCGTATGTGTGATATATGAGAATAAGAGACAGACAATCCACATACACTGGAAGAGCATTGCGTGTGCTCTATCATCGTAATCCAGGCATCCGAGGGGTCTTCCCTTTCCTACGGTCATACTACGACCTAAAGCTGTGAATCATCATCATAAGAGCCAATACCACAAGCACCTGCAGTTCGATGGCCCATCTCGGCACGATGATCAATTCGAGATGCACTCAATTATCGAAGTCCATCCGATTCGTGACTGCGGCAGTGTACGGCGTGGGTAAGATCACCTACTGCAGCCACGCAATTCCGGGTTCCAGTGCTGAGCAGGCAAACCCCGATTTCACAAAGAGGGTACCTTGCACAGGACACGATACATGATCATCTAAGGAAGATGATATTGGTAAGCGCAGTGACATAGCGACGAATACGCAGAGACAAAGCTAGAGAACTACGGAGGACAAAAGGAACGCGGCGCCACGATACACTTGGGGTTCGACCAGAGTGCGGACAGTGGGTTGAAGACTAAATGGGAATATAATTGGGGGGGAGGCGTATACTTCTCTCTCATCGCAACTCTTCAACCGGCCATGGTATGCCATCTGCTGTGACATGATTAGAACGTCTCCTCCTCGTCGACCGTGCCTTCTGGCACCTCGAAGCCCTCCTAGGTAGCACGATGGCGTGATGAGCGAACGATGTGGGAAGACATCGGAAAAATTTCACCTCCGTCGAGTATAGAATCTTCTGAACCTCCCGTAGAATCGGATCGTCCCTGTCCTCTGCTTGCAGCGTCTCGAGCTGTTGCTGGACAATGATCTCGATGTCGCGCAACTAGTCCGAGTCGCGTCAGTACCATTTCCCGGAAACACAAGATACAACGAGAACGAGGAAAGGACGGGTGCAGTAGTAGTAGAGGGCGCACGGGTGTTCCCGGGAGGCAGTACTCACCTTCGCGAAGTAGAAGTCACGCTCCTTCTCGAGACCCTCCAGATGCGCGTTCATCTCCCTCAGCTGGGCCTGCAAGTTCTGAAGGGCCTCATTTGGTTGCGTGGAGCCCGCACGGTGACCGGTAACTGGCGTGCGCCCGCCTGCTCGCGCCCCTCCGGCGTGCAGGCCGCCAGCCGTGCGAGACGTTGAGGGAGCGAGAGGGGCGATAGTAGCGGGGGTGTCGGTCGGAACGCCACGTCTCCGCGCAACGGGGTCGTAGCCCTGTCCACCATAGTTGGTGTCCCAAAAGCGCTTGATCCACTGCAAGAACTCGAGGTTGTCCCTAGAAGGTGATAAGGGCATGGGTTGGGCGCGCGTGACTGTAGAAATGAAGGGAGGGACGTACTGCATCTTGCACTTTACCAAACGTTCTACTGGGATAGGCTGTGTTGTGTGAGATAAGGCTAAAGCAGTGTTCGAAACGAAGATATACCCTTTCGATCTTGTGCTTGACGAAGGAATTCTGGAGGATCTTGAAATTGGCGAGAAACTCGTACTCTTGTTTTGCATTCATCTTTACGCGATTCATGGGCATATCGCCTATGCATCAAGGGCCAACGCTGACTCTGTTACCAACCTGCTGCCCGGAGTACTATGTAGAGGGGGGGACAGACCGTAGATCGAGTCTATGACCTGACAGTACGCGCCACCGGTCCCGCATTGTTCAACTTTTTGGTAGTTGATCTGGAGGAGGTCGTTGAGCCAGGCAAGAAGTTCCGTACGAGATTCTCCCATCGTGAAGACGCGTGGAGTGGAGGATACGGGGACTATGAAGTGAGTGGATCGTGGGCGATGGGGATCAAAGCGCGACGGCAGTCTTCGGGACGCGACCGTGACTTGTCTTAGCGTCTTTTACGCCGTCTCCTTGGGCGTCTGCCGCAGCCGCCGCGTCCTTTCTTCCTCCGTTCACCTCCACTTTCCCCGCTGTCACGGCCGTCGACAACATCCTTTGTCAGTGTACAACGCGGTATTATTTCCATCGACTTCGGGGGAACGGATTCACAAGCGGCCAGCGTTGTCACAGCCATACAAGAGCCCGTGAAGCTCGAAAGACTTGGCAGCTCCACCGCGTGCGAGACATTCCTCGACTGCCCTCACCTGCTCGCCTGCACTAACTTCGTGCGTGCGTATTTTCTGGCCCGTTGCTTCCTGAGGGCCCTTCACTGAACATGATGTCGGTGTTGTCGTCCCTAGGGTCCGAGCGCTCGCTTTCTCCGGTCATTTTCCGAAACGGGAACTTGTGGCTCAGGTGAGTACCGAATTCAGCAAATGCTTCTCAAGTGGCAGGGAGGAGTGTGAGCCTGCCTAGATTCTTGGACTTATCCAAGCATCGTATCAAGTGCTCCGTTTATCCCTTGGCGACAAGTTCGCTGATCGCATTGCCTCCGCTCTCCCGGGAGACCAAACGCACGCATAAGACAAACGTTTTTGAAAGCGAAGTAGCTGCTGTTTCCGAGCCTAGTCGGCCAGATACTGGAGCTTCTCGTGGTATCCATTACCGAACAGTATCGAGGGGCCTATACATATAACAGCAGAACACTCAGGCGCGATCGAAGCCTAGACAGCGAGCATAGATGTATGCACCGTATTGTCTGGGGAGAAGTCAGAATAACCTCCAGAGATTCTACCATCGGCGTACAACTGTATCCCCGCGACTTAGCTTACAAGTGCGTCGCAGGCCAGCCCTCTGGAGCGGATACCGAACATTTTCTACAACATTCTACGTCATGGGTCCCATAACGATCCTGATGCCATCCTTGAACTGTTTCTATTCAATTGGTTTCACCGCGATAGAGTTCAAGCAATTCCTTGGACTTGGTTGGCCAACGAAACTATAACGCGTAGAACTTGAACGCTCGTCGCTAGATCGAGATTCTCCGCTTGGGAACGTCGTTACGTGCAGGTTTCATGAGCTTGTTCTAGACCACTTGAGACTGCACATGCCGCTTACCGATGTATTGCATCATCTCAAGTGAGAGAGTCATCTTACAGGTGACCGTTCCACAGGGTCTTGTAGCATCGTTTTGGAAATATCTCTTGTTATCATGCTTCCCACTATCGGTTTACCCTACGGTCCATCTATGCGCTGAGCCTGACACGAATTCATTAGAAATCTACGTCACTGTTCAGCGCCTCATCCTAGAGCTGGACAAGCTGATCTCGTTCACGCGTATTCCCCAGAGGGTGCAGGTAAAATCTCGAACCCGCCCATGATTTCCTGCGAACTAACACACTCCCGTCAGTTAGCCGCAGCCGAACAATGGTCCAATTACCTCCCGAAATTTACAGCGCGATCGCATCCTATCTCGCCACGCGTGACCTACTCACCCTCTCTCGCACGACTAAGGCCCTTCAGCGGGCCGCGGAGCCCCGAATATACGAATGTGTCGTGCTCCGCGACGCCGAGGCCGCACTCGTTGGCTGCCATTCCCTCATGCTCCGCGACGGCCTCCGTGCCCTCCTAGTTAAACGCTTTATTCTCTATCAGGATCCCCGCCGCACCAATGCCCGCACGAGCCTTGGTACGGCGCCCGCACAGTTCTGGCTCACTGTCCAGGTTGCGCTCACAATGACCGTCAACCTCGAATCGCTCATCATCCACGATCCGCTTGTCGCGCACTCGTGGGTGCTTGACCACGAGGATATCAGGTTCCAATTGCGCGAGGCGAACCTCCGCCTCCCCTGGGATGCGCACATGGTTGCGTTCCTTGAGAAGCAGCACAAGCTGCAGGTCCTGAACACGTGCGACTCGAACGAGGACGGCCCGCCCTGCCCGCTGCCCCCCGCCGCGCTCGGTGCACTGGTGACGTACAGCGGCCCAGTGCTCGTCGTCGCAGAGCTGCTTGGTTGTCCCCTTGCGCGGCTCCAGGTGGTCCTGGATGACGACACCGCTCCCATCCTGCCGACCGTAGTAGCGGATCTCACCAAGATCATGAAGGGGCTTCGCAGCTTGAGTGTGATGGGGATGCCGGTCCAACTGCTCATGGAGACGCTCCAGCTGGTCTCGACCGCGGTCTTCGCGCCCAAGCTTCGGTATCTCGGCGTGCTTCCACTGCCATCGTGCGAGGTGAGTTCGTGCTCCCTTCGCTTTTCGGGTTATCCAGATGGCCAGAGGCGCGGCGAGCCGAGTTATTTTCAGCTCTGGCGGGAGGAAGTAGCTAGAGCCTAGGAAGGTTACGCAGAGACAAACGAACGTGCTTCGCTGACGTATGCTCTTTCCCATCCTTTCGCCCTTCGCCATTGTCGCCATTCGCAAACACGAACCCACACAGTGGGACGTCATCCATCGCTGCCTAATGGACCTCCCCGCGCTGGAGGTGATCGAGTTCGACATCTCGCGGTGGGAAGCGCAAGTCCCCGAGTGGATGCTTCGTGCGGTGCTGCTCGACTTCCGCATCTACGCCCCCGCGTTGCAACAGGTCATCTTCTGGATTGGGCAGACCCGCATCAACTGGTACATGACCCATGAGGGCGAGTGGCAGCACGTACGCCATATGGGCCGGGCTCCCGGGAGCGACGTCCTCTGGCGCACCCTCTAACTCTAACGAGCGGACCAACGAGAAAACGGGAGGGGAGGGACGCGATGGTAGGATACGCGCGGATGCGCGGGTGCGCGCAGCCGGAGGGCGCGGCGGAGGGTGCGTCTCGATAACGGAACTTGGGTCGCCCGCATGGACCAATGCGGCTCGAGGCAGGGCATGCGAGTGCTCGAGGCGTGTCGCTGTCGCTCGTCGGAATCACGATCCCGCGCACAGGTGTGTGGTTCGGGTGGCGCGTGCGAGCGCGAGCGAGAAGGCGCCGTGCGCTTTGCGCGTATCTGACTCCGCATCTAGGCATCTGGGACTGACTTTGCGAGAGGGACTGCTGGGCGAGGCAATATCGCTCGGGTGCTCGGAGCCGTGTATTAGACCCAAGATATCAAGATAATCTATAGGCTGTTGGGCCGGACCTGCGCGTGCTTCGCGACTTCTTGCGATGCCGGAGGTACTTTCGCACAGGCTCTGGAACGCGTGGCGGTGAGTGGCTGTTGCTTGTAGCCCATTCGAAAAGAAAAGAAATGCGAGGACGTCGGGAGAATACACGGTCAAGGGGCGCCCGCTGACGTGCGTATACGGATTATCGGGAGGGTCGGGAAAAGGCAGGAGAAAGAAAAGCTCGGAATCCTGACGAGGGCCGCGGAAAGAGGAAGACTTGTCACGGGCGGACGCCGGCGCGGGGACAGTATGGCCATATCCGGGCGAGAAGACAGGGTGTATGTTTGCGCGTCTCGGATGTGAGGCGACTGCGCCGTTCTCTGCCCTGTCTTTATTTGCCAGGCGCATAGTGCGTCGTGCGGCAGTGCGCGTTCGTGGCGCTTTCATATGAACCCGGCCATCTGCACCATCCTTTGTTCGTTTCAAATCCCACAACGCGTCCCAGCCCTCCCAACCAGCCCGTCTCTATGTCTACCTCCACCACATCAACATCCTTCTCCTCGGGCTCCTCTCTTTCCTCCGCCACGTCCTCGTGGTCCCGCTCGCTCCCACACCCTCCTGCGCCCTGCACAATGAACGCTACCGCGAACCCCTCGAGCTCGCGCACGCCTGGGCCACTTCCCGCAACGCCCAGCATCGCGGCGCTGCCGAGCCTGGCGCATTCATTGTCTGCCTTCCCCACGATGACCATGGTCACGAACGACATGGTCCACTACGGCAACCTCGGCAGGACAAAGGGCGCGAGCGAAGCCAAGGTACGCGCACCTCCCCACAGCTCGCTCGGAGTCGCACAACATGCCTGCGCCACAGCCGCGACTCCGAGTCGACGCCACCCGTTCGTCGTACTATTGTTTGCTGATCGGGGCCTCGTATTCTGTCGACAGCTCAACTCGGCGTTGCGCATTACGCAACAAAGACAAATCTCGACCGCCGCGCCCGGGGCACTAGCCATGGTCAGTGGCCACCACGTTTGGGGTGCCTGCTGTGGCGTCCAGTACTCATAGCCGGCCACGTTTCCGCCCTTACAGATGTCCGCAACGTCGTCGCCCGCCTCGCGTACATTAACCCTCGCGCGTTATCCGACGTCAGAGGACGAGGACGCTGTCCTCCTACTCGTTCCGAAGCGGTCGAAGGTATGTTCACGCCCATGCGCCATATCCCTGTATCCCTGCGGGGCCCAGCAGAGCAGGCGCTGACAGTGTCTATTTACCTATCTTTGCGCAGGCAAAGCGTTCATCATGACAAGCTGACCGCTGAGTACGGCCAATTCGGGGCTTTGGCAGGCCGAGGCCTGCGATAGGCCACAATCCCCTCGACGCCAGCCCTTAGGCCAACTCTATCTTGACACGACGCTCGATACCCATTCCCGGCGTTGTGGCGCGACAGTACGGCGTATCGTCCTATCTCCCCGCCACTCATGCTCCCTTTCGCTTCGGATTTCGAAATGGTTCCCTTGTATTTTTTTCGTCATATATTCGGGTCCCGCATGATTTCGTCATGGCCGTAGTCGTTTGCTCTCGGTGAGGTAGTTCAATGTGAGATATGATCGTCGATATTCTTATGACAGCACCCTCCTACTGTATACCACTAATAATAGCTAGTCAAGCACACAGGGTATCGATAGCAGAAGCAGATGTAGCACCACTTGTAACGTTACTTCATGATTGTTCGTAGCTCGGAACAGCAATCGAAACACGAGGAAAGAGACACAGAAAGAAGCCAGAGTCCGAGCGGAGAAGAGCGTGCAAAACGTCCATGCAACAGCGTGCCAGTCCTGACGACTGACAGACGTCAGTGGGAAGCGTACCTGTCTGTACCTGCGTGCATCGAGCCCCTTATTCGCCGGCGAAGAGACGGATAAGCATGTACGTTGTCGAACCGATGAACCGAATGACTAGAAGGCGACGTCAGCATTACCGCACTGCATAGTTCGAAGCCAGAAGCGAAGAAGCGAGCTACGTACGCGCGAGACCGGCGACGGAGAAGAGGATGAACGCCATGTAGCCGTTGACAGTGTTGTGCGCGCCTTTGTCGGACGCTTTGCCTGTTGCGGTGCTGCGATGTCGATGTCGGGATTAGCCGAGCGAGATCATGTCCGGGGTAACGGATGTAACACATACACAATGATCGCTGCGAGTAGAGCCTGTAACATGATCGTCTTGGGTCAATCATTGAAACCGGATATAGAGGGACGCGTACTCACGTTGGAGAGCGTCCACCAGAGGAGCACCTTGTTGTGTGCCAGCAGCGGTCAGTACCGGGATCACCTCACCTAGAGCACAGATAACACCTGAAACTCACACTAGGTGAGAAGTGCATAGCAATTAGTCACCTCGTGCACGACCACATCGGGCATATGCGGAACGAGCACGTACTTCGTCCTGAAACTCTTGTAGTAGTCTTCCTGCTGCGTCTGCGGATCGGGCTTGGACTCCTGCTTGGGCGGCTTAGTGGACAGCATATGGATCGCGTCCTCATACGCCGCATTGATGTCCGTCTCCGCGGTAGGCACTACAACCTCGACTTCGTTCTTGTTCCCGGCGGTCTTGACGACGCCCAGGTCAGTTGATATCTTGTTGTCTCCCTTCGTACCCCACGAGACGTCGCTGCGGAATGCGGGGTACAGCGAGGATTAGGTGAGCATACTTCCGAACCCCACGGCACAATTAAGATTAATTAAGTGCACGCACTGAACGTTCGCGAACTGTTACAGACGGGGATCAGCGTGACTCAGCATGATTCATCCGGGAGCAATAAACGCACAGCGTAGACGTTGAGGACCGAGATGTATGAAGGCGCCATGAGCAGATACTGAACGAACGACGTGATCATGTGCCATGGCTCGAACTATCAACACGTATCAGGGCCACACAGCGGTGATTAGTGCGGAGTATGACACGTACGAAAATGAGAGAAGCCAGAATATATAGACCGAGTGTCGCAAGCAGCGAGATGACGATGTTGCGGAAGATCGAATTTGTGAAGAGCGAATTTGGCGTTAGGGGTCCGTTGGTCTTGACGACGTTCTCAATGCCCTTGAACGCCAGGAAGAACGCAGCAACCTGCGCGTTTCAATGTCACGTGTGACGTTCTGGTGTAGCTGCAGCAGCGCCGAATGATGGGGCCTTACCGTCATGTATACCGTAATCAACGCGAACCCGATGAATGCCGTCGTGAAGAACCACTTCGCGCCCTGAGGCCGGTTCCCGAGCGCAAGAATGAAGCACATGATGAGCAGGCCAAGGTAAAAGTAGTTCAATATGAGGTTCGCGATGTGGACGCCCTTGAGGTTAAACGACGGGTCCTCCAACGACTCGCTCAGGATTGTGAACGAGATGTAGTAATTGCCCTATTTCCGCTTGTCAGCCGTGCACACCACAGACACAGACGACCGGACATGAAGCTCACTAGGGCAAACCATGAGAAGAACAGGTTGAAGGTCTGGTAGAGCAGCTCAACATGGATCCAGAATTTTCTCATGAACGAATGCGAAGACCGGTAAATGTAATGGAACTTCACGGTACTGTGGATTGCCGCGAAGAACGAACCGTTCAGCCAGCGACGTCGCTGACTAATGAGTTCCGGAACCTACACCACCCGTCGATCAGCGGTCCGAAGAAAGGCACAAGTGGGCAGGACCGTAACTGACCTGATCAGGCACGTCCGTGACGGCATACGCAGACTTGACGTAGTGCAGGATCCAGCTCTGGTTGCGCTTCGACACGAGCTCCCAGCACAAAATACGATCCTCGGCAAGGTACATGTTCGCAGTGAAGATATCCGCGCCAGCTCCGTGCATCTTCTCGCCCAAGAAGTACTTCTGGAGCGGGCCTTCCCCAGTGGAATCGTTCTGCAGCGCAAAGTACCTATACGCGCTGAACGCGCCAGGCAGGACGGTTATGTACCCAAAGACGGACTCGAGCGGCTTGTCGAGAATGTTCGACATCTTGTACTCGAAGTTCTGCGCGGCGACAAGGGGGTTGATCAGGTTCTGCCCATACTTGCCCTTGAGTGCGACGATCTCGCCGCACGCGCCACCGACGTTTGAGTTGATGTCGAACGCCTTCCACAGGTGATAGATGGACGTCGGACCGGGCATGGTCCCCACATCGAGCAGGACGCAGACGTTGGGCTGGAGGATCGGGCCGAAAGCGTTGAAGAACCATCGATGCGAGTTGATCTTCTTCTGGTTCATCTCCTTCAGGCAAAAGATGATCTGCACCGGGACGATCCCGCGCTCCGCGCCTTCGAGCTTCATCGACGGCGTCACCGAGACTGTCCCGAATTGTCAGCGCGACCATGCCCGAATTAGAGGAAGCAGGCGGACGGAACATACTCTGCGTCGTGTACTCGTATATGTGCGCGGTCACGGGCTTGCCGTTCACGATGTTCTGCCGGAGCATGAGCGCACGTGCCGGCGCGGAAGTGACTTACTCCTGGACCACGCACCTTTGCCACACCATCCTGGTACGCACCCATAGCGGCAATAACACTCAGCGTGCGCGAGTTGATCTTCTGCCGGCCATCTGACACGATGCACACCACGACCTTCTTCCAACCCTCCTTCCCCCACGTTTTACTCCTATCCCGCTTGCACAGGTGCGCAATGTTCTTCATGACACCGTGCATCGTCCTGCAAAACAGCTCCTCATCCTCGTTGTACATCGTCATGACGATAAACAGCTCCGTCTTCCGCGGGGGATCATAGTGCACCTGCCTCAGCGTGAACCCCGAGTCCTTGAAGTCGTTCGGGTCGCACGTCGCAGCCGAGTAGCGCATGTGCGTGAACTCGCGCTCGTTGCGCAGCGCGCACATGCCCAGCAATTTCGTCGGCACGGCCGAGTCGAGCACGAAGTTCCCGTGGAAGAGCTCGACCTTCTTGATCGTCTTGTACCGCCGCGGCACGCGCTGCGGGATGCGCCCGTATCGGATATTGCTCTCTGACCGGTCATCGCCCTCCACGGGGTCGTACTCGCCTGGCATGGGCATCGAGCCGCCTGTGGGACCGTCGCGACGCAGCAAGGGGATGTCGCCCGTGTCTCCAAGATCATCAACTGCACCATCGTCATGTAATTGGAACCCTGTGGACGGCTCGTATGGAGACGGTTGAGGTGCAATTGGGTCACCGAGAAGATTATGGTTGAAGTTATTCGAGTAGTCGAGCGGAGGAGAGCCAGGGTGCACTGGAGGTGGAGAATGTGGATGGGAGAACGTGGACTGATACGGGTCCTGGTACTGTTGTTGGGGAGGTATGAAGCCTCCTGGCTGGCCTGCGTATGGATCCGCATGGATGGGCTGGAAGGATTGATGCTCCTGCTCGTAATTGGGGCTTGGAGTATGATGATAAGAATTGGGGTCAGGATAGCTGAGGTACGGTGAGTATCCATCATTGTAATGGCCCCGCTGGGCCTCGTCCGCCTGTAGGGAAAGACGCTAGGTCAGTCTCTCCTAACGCAGTAGCCATGTGTTTTGGAATGTGATGCGCGTGCATGACATGAGGCAAGGCGAACTGGCACTAGTCATCAGAGACGGTCGAAGGTGATCTCAATACTGCGCCAGTCATGCCAAGCATGATTATGAGGCAGCAAAGAGGACGAGCCGCACAATATGCTGTCGTGGTCACAATCTCGCCACAGGCATCTTCGAAATTCACCACAAGCTCGGACCGAGGTGGTCGGAATGATGGCAGTCCCTCGATATGCGTTCTCTTTGACCACAGAGGAGGAGCAGGTCATCTAGAAGAGATGGTCTTCTTCTCGTCTGCCATGCTGTTGCAAGTGTGGACTCGAGCAGCAATGCGCTTATATGGATTTGCCCAAATGATCGACACGCGCCCTCGCTTATATCACTCCAAAACGCGTCGCCCGAGAGCGGTACGAAACGGCAAAAGTCTAAGACGGCGACTCACCTCTGGTGGAAAGTGCGACATAGCGGGTCAGCAGCGAGAACGTATCTTCGGCGTCCTTTGCGTTCGAGAGGGAAGAGGATACAAGAAAAGTCACTGCGGAGGGTGAGGATGCTGTGCTGAGAGGGCTTGGCGCAGTAACAGGCAGACACTGCCCACCGCCGCAACCTCGCCGCAATGCACCGCAAGACTCACCACAATGCTCCGTCCGTCCACCTTGTCTTCCTAAGCCTTATCACAATAACGTCCTCCTATCCGTCGGCGATGCTCAAGGTCAACACGTTGAATTCGCAAAGCGCTTCCCGAGAGGTGGACCAGCGTCTGAGTGGAACTGAGGACCGAGGGTGCGAAAACCGTCACTTCCAGTTAGCAGAGAAACTAAGCCGATGAACGAGCTCAAAGAGATCTTCGAGGCGTTGCAGAAGGGTCGTCGCAGGTCGTTGCTGTCGTCGTCGTTGTGGCGGAAAGAGCGCCGTCGGAGATGATCCTGCTCGATGACGCCCGTGTCAGGCGGTACCGCAGACGCCCAGGCACTGCTGCTCAGATCTTTCGCGCACCAAGCCCGAGCAGCCTGGAAATGAGCAACGTTCCCACCAAGGCTACATACATACACATTTCCCATTCAGCTTTTGCTCCTAGTCGGCTCCCGGTGCTGACAAGCATTGATTGACGTGTGTTTCGATGTATGGCATCAGCGTAGTTGCATCGAGCCGGCAGGGTAGGTAGTATACATATATAGAGACCGCACGAATACGTAGACTCGAACGTAAGATAAGTACATGCACACAAAGAGTCACATGAGGAGATACAAGACCTCAAGACAAGCATTAGATGAGCAAAAGCCACGCGAGTAACCTCTCAAGCGGCCCTTGTGGTTCATCGTCCGCCGGGTTGTGTGGGGGCAGGTCGCCTCGGTAGAACGACATCTTCTCCAGCGGTATCATCTCCGTCTGCTTGATCAGCTTGTAACCATACGTCAATAGCAAGAAGAAGGGCTATTGACATCGTTAACCCCAGTCAGGTCGACGTAGATTCCGTACGAGATAGGACGCACCAGAGGGATGTACGCGGAGAGGAACTGTGACACCGCATTGGAGTCTGGGGACTTTTGTCCCAGGGCGTTCGCGATCCTCCAGTTGTTATGCACGAAGACCGCCCTAGATGTCCAACATATGCGTCAGCCTGAGCTAACGTTGGGCATGTACCGGAGATTGCGGCTCACCATCCATTCGTAAAGAGCACGACCATGCACAGGATGAGCGCGTACCAAGCCAGCTGACCCGCACCTACCCGTCAGCACACGATCCTCTCGAGTCAACATCACTCAATACACGTACGTATGGCTGTCCCCAGTTCCTGTTCTCTTTGATCTTCGCAATCTGCGCCATGGCTTCCCTCCCTTCCTCCGACTCGTCCTTTTCCCACTTCTTCTCATGAAACACCGTCCCTTGGTGCCACCTGATGTACGTGAACAGCATTCCCGCCCACGATTGCAGCGATGCGACGCTTGCGACGTTCACCAGCCAGTTGAAGACGGTGTTCGCGCTGCCCGCCCCATAGCTGAGGAACGTGAGGAGACCGACGGACGCGGAGACGAGCACGCTCGCGAGCGGCATGACGTAGGTGGGTTGAGAGGAGGGGAGGACCTGTTCGCCTGCTATCTCTTGGTCGGTCAATGCATGCTCGACGTGCACATCGTGGATGCCGTCTATGCTCGCGAGAAGTCAGCATATGCGATGAAACATCGAAGGTACCGAGCTTACTATCATCGCTGTCATCATCCGACCCCCCTTCCAAGTCGCTCAGCTCACTGTCGCTTTGGGGCACGGCTCGTGCCCGAGGGTACCTGAACAGGTGTGCGAGGAAGGTGGGTGCGTGTCCGCGGCGGGCCAGGAAGAACAGGAACCGGCTGCTGATGTAAATGTCCGACGCAGCCGCAGACCAGGCCGAGAGCAGGATTGCTGCGTTGATCATGTCCGGGAGCTGCAGGGAGAGGCGTGGTGGCGAATGCGCAGAATCAAAGCATGATGCGGGATTAGGGAAAAGTAGGGGCGAGGAAGGAGAGGAAGGACGTACCACAGTCCATCCCGCGCGTGAGAAAGCGATGACGAATGGAGAAGATCGACCTGTCTTGTCGCCTTCGTCGCCGAGGCCGAGGTTGGGGTCGCTCGCTGGGACTAAAAGACCGGAGACCAACACTCCGCCGACGTAGAATAACGTGCTGGTGGCACATGAACACCGGTGATCAGTACATGGTCATCATACCGCGAGATAGAGAATGACATGGACGCACATCCTGATCCAAACCTTGCGCAGAGCGCGTGGGACGTTCTGGCGCACGATCGGCATTCAGAGCATACCACGAGCATCATACGAGGAACGTACCCGTGTCGCATCGACGACTTCTCCGGCAGCCTGAGGGTGCTTGTCAATAGATAAAAGGAAGAAAAGTAGTGACGGTGACAAACAATTCCTGGCACCTCGGAACCGAAGAATGAGAAGGACGCCTGCATGATGACCGCCCAGAATCCTAGGAACTGGCCTTTAGGACCTCCAATCCCCAGGTACTTGTCTGTGAAGGGCTGTTCCTTCCAATTTCTGAACCCAATGACCCTATTCGAGGAGGCGGATGACTACGCGCTCAGAATGAGCTCAGCGTCTGTCAGCTTACCCCTGTTTAGATGCTCCGAGGTCGATGAGCAACCCGAGTATGACTAGGTAAGATAGATGAGCACATGCTGCTTTCATAATGTGGAAGGTACTCACTAACGCAGACAATGGTGAGGACCTTCAGACAAGACAGCGTATACTCCATTTGGCCATAGACTCGAGAAGGGAAACAATTGATCGTTGTTGCAATGACAAGCTGAGAAGGACTCAGTATATTAGCAATCAAATCATATATTGCAACAGCTCTGCTCACGAAGGCTGCGGATACCGCCGCAACGCTGTCCCAGAGTTAGCATCTGGACTAAACTATGAAACGTTACCCTCTCGTACCTGCTTTTGGCAATGTCATCTTTCCAATATCCAATGACAACTGCAGCAGCAGTAATCTCTGTGGCTAATCCAGGGTCAGATCTGGTGGTGCCCACGAGTCCTAGGCAGTGCTTACGCAGAGTGACGCTCCAGTTGTACTACACCCAATTCGTCAACACGGACAAATGTGAAGACACAGACGACGTGACCCACCCATGCTGCCCACCCCAGCGAGAAACCGAGTGCAGGATCTACATACAGATCGGCTAGGCCGACTACACCACCGACGTTTGGCCTAGATGCACACTTGTCAGTACAAACTCATGAGAATTCACAATCAGCTCGCTTACAGAAAAGCGATCATCTCCCCGACGGACACGCACAGGCAGTACACGACTGTGCCGACTATGGAATATCCGAGAATAGCCCCGACAGGACCTCCGTTCCGTATTGCATCCTGAGGAACGAGTGATTAGCTGCGGACAGTTGGCAAGATCGTTGTCTGTCTTGCTCACAGCGGATCCTACGAAGAGTCCAGTTCCGATGACGCCCCCTATAGCAAGAAGAGCACTCGGTTCAGTATGCGTCGAGTGCTCTCTTTCCTCGGGCCGAGGCTTACCAATAGAAATCATGCCGACTGCGTGTCAGAGCGCGTCAGTCTCCATGCTCGCTCGAACACCATCATAGGTTGCCTACTGTGTTTCCGCGAGAGTTGAGGAGGCAAATCTGCCTTGATACGCTCCCATCTCTGCTGGAACTGCTGAATACGTTCGCGCTGTTGCTGAAGTCGCAGACGTGGGCCCGTAGCCGGAGCTTGTATGTGGACTCTGCGCGCTTGAAGCTCGCCGGGCTTCGCCTTGTGTCGTTCGCGCAAGTCACTTGGGTTCATCGTCACGGGGGTGGTGCCAGTGTTGAAGATAGATGCAGGGACATCGCGGGATAGGTGAGGAGCGGAGGTGTGTGTGTGTATGGAAGACATGCGCCTAGTGGTCGCCCTGAGGCGTCAGTCTTGAGATGTGAAGCTGGCCTTTCTTCCTAGGTCAGCGTGCAAGAGTAAGCGGCGATACCATATGTTGAGGGAGTCATCGTAGTCGAGATAAGGGCAGCACGCCAGCCACTGCATATTCGAAGGCGATGCGCATCTCGTCCCTAGAGGGCAACTCACCGGTGGCTGCGGGTATTGGACATATGTATATATGTCGGGTGCGGAGAGCTTGAAGAGTCCGAGGCCGAGTACATAGACATAGCCGTGATGCGAAGGCGTTTCATTTAGCCGAGGAAGGACACATTGTTGGATGTGGTTGACAGCCACCTGATACGCGCCCGTAGCACCCCACAGCGCTTACTGGTCGTAATGCTTCCGACGTACGTGCTCTGCGTCCACGGCGTCTCATTCCGTTATCTGTGTCAAGTTGGGGCAATGCTCGGAAGGCTCAAGTTGCTGCGTGCAGCTGGTTGGGTGCGCTATCTGTGGTTGCAATCAAGTAGCTGAGTGCCTATCACAGCCAACCGCATCGCCAGAACGAATGTCAGGCCTTATCTCTACTTATGTTCTTTTGGTCTGCTCGGTAGCTCGCTCGGATCTCGACACTCGTGGCAAACAAGCCACATTCCCTCGGACGCGGTGCAGCGGTGGTCCTGACTCCTAGGCACCGGTTGTGCTTTCCCAGCTGCGATCATGACCGATTCAGGCGACTACTAGCCTTGTCGGTCGACTGTTTTATACCATCATCCATCCTGCATTGGCGGGTCCCTTCCTCTCCTTCTATCCCTCCAAGCCTCTCATGTTGTAGCCCACGTCAATTCTTATCCCAGCCACCCAGTCGATGCATTGGTGGTGTAACATCTCGTCGGATATTTTGCAGAACGCGACTCTCGCCGCCGTCACCTGCTCACAAGAACCTAACATCAACTCGCAGTGTATAGCACTATGCCCAAATGCCGACTTTACTGGAGTGGGAGTGCGCACAGCGTTCTATGTACAAAGTCTCATGAACAGTAAGTTCCTACTCGTTCTCCTGGCGTGGCGAATTTTGAAGGCGAGGTCCAATTGCGGCTGTGGCAAGACGTCTTTTCGTGGCCACATAGGATATGCACGACGCTCGTGGGGTGGTGTTCCAAGCCTCGTCCGCTCCGTTTGGTCCGCTTACTATCACCTCTCTCTATCATAGCTCTACTCGTGGTATTCTCCCGAAGGGACTCTGTACCCACGACATGGGCGGCAACACTCCTCACCGGCGCACTTGTGATCGCGGCCATGGTTCAAAAGCACAATCAGAGCATCACGCTGCATCATGCTATCCTTGTGTTGAAGTGAGTCCTGTTGTTCATTGGTCGTCTGTCATTCAGGGGGCTTCGTGCAACCCTGGGAGGCGAGTGGGCATACGAAGCCCTCAGAAACATCGATGTGGATTACAGTCGAGTCTCGCATCGTACGGATACGTGTTGCAGCGAACGGTGATGAGAACTAGCGGGTGACGCTCCTCGCTTCCGCTCAGATCGCGAGGAACCCACGTAATCCCGTTCGACAGATATCTGACTCGCTGTCCTTCGTTTCATGATCCCCATAGTTCGGAGTATACTGATACGCTGACACGCCACTCTCCGCAGCTTCGCGACACTCTCGTGCATCAGCTCCCTCGCTGTCGCGCCCACGCTCTCCATCTGGCGTCTCACCCCGCGCGAATACTACGCCAAGCGCCTCGCACGGGACATGCTCGACGGTCACCATGACGACGCCGAAGAAGACCGCTTGATTGGGGAGGCGGCGGAAGTGATCACCGGCCGGCGCGAGCGCAAGATCGCTCGCGCACAGAACAGACAGCGGATTGTCCTCGCCCTCGCGCTCCTCACCCAGGTCGTCCTCCAGTGGGCGTGGGGCATCGTCCTGTTCGTCTCGCCCGTGTACTCACAGACGAACTGCTCTGGGGAGACGGCGCTGATCTTCTTCCTGTGGAGGTTCACGGCGCGGGAGATCAACGATAACATGGTCGTTTGGGTCCTGTGGTTGCTGTTCTCGCTCGGCATCACGTTGGCGATGACTGTCATTCTCGCGCTGTCGAGTCCGGTACGCGCGAGATCGGGTACACAGCACGCATCGCCTGCGTCGAGTTTGGGGGCCACGTCGCTTTCGACGTTGTCGACGCCACGACCGCCGGTGTACCGCCAGGTGTTTGAGTCTGCAGCTGGAATGGTGCCGTCGTGGAAGGATAGGTCCGGCCAGCTGATATTCTGGTATAACGTCGTGTGTGTCTTCCTATGGTCCATCTACATCATCTGTGAGTACCTGCCCGTCTCTTCCTTCAAAGCGAAGGCTCATACAACACGTCTACTAGCGTCAGAGATTCAAATACAGGCCAACTGCATCTTCACCGGCGAGAACAGCATCACAAGCTTCGGTCAGGTAGGCAGGACCTTGACCGCGATTGTGGGCTCCCCCGCTGACTCCCTCCCCACGGCAGATCACAGCCCTCCTGCTGTCACTCGCGCCTGTCTGGAGCCTAACAGTGGCCGTATACCGCTGGCCTCAGAAGCAACGCAGGCTTCAGCGCCGCCGTCGCCACGCGATGCTCTCTTCCGTCCAATCCCAGGCCTCCAACCAGTCCGTGGTCGATATCATTGTGTCTAATCCCGACTACGATCGTGGTCGCCCACAACGTGGGTCTGACATCGCCGACGGGAGCAAAGGCCACACGACCGTCGAGATCATGGAGACGGCGACGACTGCGCTCCCCACTAGGGAACGCGCGAGGCCAACGGGGATGTTGCAATCTGCTCTTCGCGGGGGCCGCGAACGGAGTCGCTCTCAGGAGCCGAACGCCGGGGCGCGGCCACGCTCCCAGGGACCTGGAATGAGGGCGCGTACCGGGCACACGAATATGCCGACTGGGTCGTTGATGAGCTTTCCGCTTCCGACGAACACGGAGGAGGAGTGGACCGAGCTGGCTACGTTCCCGAGGTAGCAGATGTGGTCGTTTTCCCCTGTATTTCCCTTCGCTCTGGCCTCGCTACACTTCGCGCGTTGCGTCGTGGTGTCTTGTTAGTGTAATGTATGTAATATTAGGTTGTTGTAGACTATATGTAGTCCCTCTCCTTATTTGTAAGCCCGCACAGTTTCCTGAGCTATCATTATATCGTAGTTACGTAGCCCGATCGTTTCCTCAACCTCGACTGACACATTACCGCGCTACAGAGGACCGACGGCATGCATCAATCCCAGTACCTTCTCTACCTACAAGACATCAAACTAGGGTTGAATCATGCCAATTCCCCTATGTCTACAAAACATGTGAAAGCAAGGGTCCAACTATTCGCGGGAACGAGAAGGCCCACCCGATGCTCGCTATTCCTATTGGGGCGGGGATATCCAGAAGGTCACTATGCGGGCATCGTATTAAACATCCAGTTACAGTGACAAGGCATGGCATTGTATCCACAATTTCAAGCTAAATCAACCATGCCAAGACCTTTCCTATCCACCCTTTTGGCGGTTCTTCTTCCTCGTACGGGGGAATATGGCCCCCGTCGAAGGTCATCTTGTCGTATGGGATCATTTCGGTTTGCCACACGAGCTTGTACCCGAACGTCATCACCAAGAAGAACGGCTACCCAACGCAACAATGTTAGCACACGCGTGCGCCGGGTCCCTGCGAGAACAGCTGCAGTAGGAGAGAAATAATGTAGTGTACGCACCAGCGGGACGTAGGCAGCGAGAAGCTGCGAGACCGCATCACCGAATTCTTCGTCGGGTCCGCTGACTTTTATTTTTGGTCAAATGCCACAGCAATCTTCCACTCATGATGGATGAACACGGTCCTGCATCGTCAGGAGAAGTGAGACAGCAGTTCGACAGGTCTATGACTATCCAGAGGATATTGGGTTTTCCAGACGTACATGCCATTTGTTAGGATCACGAAGACGCATAGAATCAAGGCATACCAGGCCAGCTGTGGGACCGAAATCGCAACGATAATGAATACAAGGCAACGGCCGCGAAGAAGGCCCGACTTACATATGGCTGGAAGGGGCTGCGATTCTTTTTGATCCGTTCGTGTTACGGCGAAGCGTGTCAGCACTCAAGGGGTCGTGTGCAGGTTATGCACAACGAGGACGCAGACTGATGACAAGCTTAGTACACTGGTTCACTGGGGGTCTGGGGGTTCGAGGTCACTAGGGGTCTAGGGAGTGAGAACGCTTGATTGGTACAAGAGGTCAAACTGGGGTGCCCAGTGCAAGACCTGTCCTTATATACTAAAGTACACGGTCGCTGACTAATCAGAGAACAATAGCGAATGGGGACAAAGGAGTCACGTGGTGTTGTGACCACATAGTACAATGGCGAAAAGAACAATAGCGATGAGAACAATGGGGATATGAAGCATGGTGTTGGAACCATGGTAGGTACGAGTGTCCGGGTTGTGCCGTAAGAAGAGGGAATGCATGGTAGAGAGGATACGAGGAGAAAGGAAAGAAGAGACCGCCCCCACAGGGCGTTTGTAACA
>NW_006766989.1:0-38219 GCF_000275845.1 Dichomitus squalens LYAD-421 SS1 | reverse complement strand
CCTGGTTGAACCCGGGGGGCGAAGGCCTCTCCCACGGGTGGCAATGGCAGCGGATAGCCTGCAACTCACCTAGAAGGGTTGTTGATTGTAAGAGGCTTGTTAGAGCGATGAAAGGAGATGTTCGAGTGAACTGAACTGTAGATTGGGGGTACAGAGGTCCCCTATATATACTACTGTACATCTGTGGCTACGTAGTACTATACAGTACATTCCCAGGATGCACAGTCGCACAGAGAAGCAGTGCGTACACAGCGAAGCTGTGTGTGTACCACATGAGTAGTACAGCCTCAGTTATTGCAGTAACCGGCTGTGCCGTTCCATATCTTGTGACGGCTGTGTTAGGCAAGCTGTGTAAACCAGCGCCTGTTCAACAGTCTGGACACTCAGGTGTTTGAGATTGAGGACCCTGACAATGAGTGGGCTGTTAGTGAGATTGTCGGACACGTTGGTAAAGGGACTGACGCGATTTTCGAAGCCGAGTGAAAGTCCGGGGACTGGACTTGGATTCCTTTTCAAACAGCTGAACCGTTAGGCGCGTTAAGAATGTACCTGGAGGCGTTAGGACTAGAGTCAGTCGATCAGCTCCCCGAAGGCTTGGGGACGCCGCCTCCTGACGACCCACAGATTTTCTCGGGTCATGTCGACATATTCCTGCAGAGCCTCATCAGTCAGGTCTGCCAGGAATATAACAGGTACGTCGACTCACCGCATTCTTCACCCCAGCCCCCTGTTCTCGATCATCTGCTGCCTACCAGCTCCTCCCGTCGACGCAGACACTGCCGCTCGAACCCGCAAGCCGCCACTGCTCACCATGCACGTCCACTCGACCCTCTGCCCGGGCGGGACCTACTCCTCACTTCCGCCCACCTTTCCGGGATCCACGTCTATCCCGCTCAACTCCTCCGCTTGTACCTCGAGCACGAGACTCACCTGTGGGAGCTGGTCAGCTGGGGCAAGAATTTCGATTTCGCCGAGCACCCGATACCGGCCGGTATAGACACGTTCGTGGCGATCTGGAACGAGGACACGCACAGCCTGTACGGGTTCTCGTCAGTCGATCCCAACTCGGGCGCTATAATACTCACCACGCGCCCTCCCCCTCCCGCCGAGCTCCTCTATCCCACGCTCCTACGCGAGGAGAAGTTAGAAGACCGGTTCAAGCTCTCCCGCGAGGAGCGACAGCTCTTGGAGAGGCTCAAGGCTGACGCCGCCATGCGCGAGTCCGGCCGCATCGAGAAGTCTCACCGTCAGTACGAAGGGCGCGAGGCTCGTCGCAAGAGCAAGGCCCATCTCGGGGCCCACTCCTCGGCCATGCGCAAGGTCGCCTCGGCTCTGGCCACTACCCTCGACCTCCAAAACCAAGCGGGTCTCGACCTGGGTTTCGAGGCGGGGTCTCCTTCGAACGCGGGTTCCCCGGGGGGGACATCGGCCTCTCTCAACTCCTCAACGTCCCGGACTTCGCGTCCGAAACCACTCACGCGGGCGGGGAGGACACGGCCATGGAATTCAACCCCGACGCTACCGAGGGCGACGCGAACGCTTCCTAAACATGGACGCCCCGCCCCCGCACCGGCGCGGTCGTCCAGGAGGGCGTATGTAGCGCCTGCGTCGTGCGCTACTACTCTTCTCTCCTTTCGTACCTGATCGACTCCGTGCTTCGGGATTGTCTCTCCTCTATCTCTGCTTCTCTTATCTTACTTGTACCTGGCCCGAGTCTTCCCGAACCTTAGACTTACTATAGCGCCCGAAAATCCATATATAAGAAGACTCTGTATGTACAACAATCTAGCGTTCAATCGAGACTCTCATAACCTGTCAGTACCTCGAGCGAACCTCTCCGATTCCCTCTCGTGACGCGCCACCTACCCCTTCGGGCCAGCGAGCGCGTCACCCGGGCTCCCCCAGCAACTATTCACGGATGTGAGCCCCAGCTACGCTTAAAAGGCAGTCAGGCATCGCGGCATGACCTGGTTGAAAGGTGCAACGCTGACACACTGACGAGCGACTGTCTGTGAGTGAGGGTTATACCTGTCAATAATTCCATTCGCGCAAGGGTTTGTTTGGAGCCAACGTATGCTACGTCTTATGACGGAGATTTTACGAATAGGAGCGAGAAGTTCCTGCAGAATCTGGCTACGGACACCATCTACTTTGTTCACCACACGATCTTGAGCAGCAGGCTCCTCGTCGTCTCCGACCTCATACTGGAGCAGATGGCAGATGTCGCCGTCAGCATACCGGGCGAGCACCAAGTAAATCGGTTCAGACAGCTCCGCGTTGCTCCCGTGGTTGATACAGTGGGTATTGATCCGATAATCGTTCGTAGCCCACAAGCTCGACAAACCTCCGGCATCACAGGATCAGGTTGGGTGCCCTGCCATTCGCGTGGAGTGCAATTGGTCTGCTTGGAAAATCTTCGTCGTGTCCTGAGAAGACATCTCGTCGAGACTCCATTCGTGCGACAAGATCGTGTGGGGACATGCTGAACTGAAGTAGTCGCTGAGAGTCATATTGCTTGTCTAGCGAAGCAAAACATGAGAGATTGCCTACGAGAAACAATGGTCAGTTCAATGCTAGGTCAGGTTTGTATTGTATACCCCACGTCCGAAATTGTGTCGGAGACGATGGTAGAAGGAGAGGCCGCTCAACAAGAGAAAGACTGACATGTAAGTACCAACCTTGAGCCGACACGCCAGTATGACAGCCCGCCGGGCCCGGTGGAGGTCGCGAGCGATTGTGTTACACAGATCAAAACTACGTGAGCGAGCGTGGAGAAAGGAGGAACTTAGTCTGTCCCGTTGTGACCCCGCGCATTTATGTATGCTTGGACTCGATGCGCGGCAAAGGCACTATAGTGTAGTGGTTTATCACTTGGGATTTTGAACATGCTGGCTGGTCGGCCTCTTCTCCAGGTTGGCCGGTTAGCGTGGATCTTCCCAGAACCCAGGTTCGAACCCTGGTAGTGCCTCTGGATGACTTTTGCTAGCTCCACCACCACCTTGGCATGGCTGTCAGCTTTACTCTTTCCTCGAGCAAGTTCTTGTCGCGCAAACGGTCTGTCCTCAACACGAGAGGCCATACGCATGAAGAATCTTATATCACGACGGTACAAATTAACCCTTTGCTCATTCTTCCGCCCAAATCGCCTACTCGAGCGCAATACCGCCCTGCTTCATGTTCCATCCCAGCTGCTCGTATGTCCACCCGAAAATCCTTCCGTCGGAGCTGTTCTTATGGTACCTCAGGAGCGATCGATGCATTCCGGCTTTCTTATGGATAGCATCAATAGCCAACATGTCCTCGTCCGCGAGTTTGATCAGCTATAGCGTTCGTGACGATCAGAAAGTCGGAAACTTGTGATAACCTGTCGGAGGACGCGCTCACCGAGATGTTCTGCTTGATTCGCTCTGGGTTCTCGCTCTTTGGAATCACCACCGTACCGCGTTGTACACCCCAGCTGAGGGCGACTTGGCCAGGAGTGGAGTTGTGCGCTTGTGCAATCCTGACGATATCGGGGTCCTCAAGGAAGACCGGTTTGCCATCATATTCTTTCGGACGGCCTGGATCACACCTCAGCCATTGGTCTTCTGAGGGACTGGGGAGGGACGCAATACATACCCAGCGGCGAGTAGGCAGTCAGAACAATCCCCTTCTCATCGCAATACTTCTTGAGCTCGAACGAGGGCAGACATGGATGGCATTCGACCTGATTCGTCGCCGGTACCACCGTTGTCTCCTTCAGCAACACTTCCAGTAATTTGACTGAGAAATTCGATACGCCGATCGAGCGGACCTTCCCGGTCCCAAGAAGTCGCTCCATGTCGCGCCACGTGTCGATATATGTTGGGCTTTCGTCATATGAAATCGTCTTGTTGTCTTCGGTATACGCCTGGGGCCAGTGGATGAGGTATAGATCAACATAATCGACGCCGAGCTTGTCGAGGGACTCCTGCAGCGATTCGGCGACCCGGTGGTGGTGGTGGTTCGGTAGTTTGGTCGTCAGAAAGATTTCTTCGCGAGGGACACCAGATTCCCGGATAGCCTTGCCGACTTGTTCTTCATTAGCGTAGCCATAGGCCTAGAGCACGTCATGTTCGTTCAGATGCACGGTACGCTGGAGATCTCACAGTGTCAATATGCCTGTATCCAAGCTATGCTGTATCAGCCTCGACTTGATGTCTGTGCAGGCGAGTGCAGCTCACCTGTAGTGCCGTCTTACACATCTGCTCTGCGACCTCTCCACCACCGTCGGGGCCCAGCCACACCCTACAGGTTACAATTCGTCAGATCGCGCATTCCGAATGAAACCAAGGAGCCTCTACAAGTCGACTTTCATGTACACAGAATAGTAAAGTTACTGATAGCAGCACCTACCACAACATTCTCCGCACGACGTCCTCCCTCTCTAGCTCGTGTGCCAGCACAAACCATACCAGATACGGGATCTAGCGAACGAACTCACCCTATCCCGACTGAGGGCATCTTATAGCCCGTGTTGAGCGTGAATGACGGGATATCAGCTGCCATCAGCCCGCCAGATGAATCGTGTGAGGACCAAGTAGAGAAGGGATCTCCGAGTCCATGGATGAACTCAGATGGATCCTTTATAACTAGGGGTTGGCTTCGTCGGCACACCTTGACTTCTACGACATGGAGGTGCTCGAAATACCTCACTCCGGACCGTACAATAGCACCTGACCCTCGAAACGGGCCGAGCCGGCACTTACCCAGGCATTTAGATCTCGATTCGGAATGGCCTCGCGGAATGCTACGATTCGACGGCCAAGTAGTCGAGCAGTGATACGAACGGTTCATCAACGAATTAACGTACTTGATACAGGTGGTGTCCATGTGTCACTAATGTCCGATACCAGTTATGACCAGAACCTACGGTGTCGCCAATCAAGTGGTGAACGTCCTTTGAGTTACTTGCTTCCCTCCTGATCGAGCGGTGACTTCTGTACTAATCGTTCCTTTACGCTCAAGCGCGATCCGTCCCTGGTGTCGATAAAAGCCCTCAAACCGGATATCCAACTCATACACCTCCGACACCTTCTTATCTAGTTCCAACCCGTCTGCACAAGGGTAGCTAAATGCTAGCCGGACCTGTCGACCTTTCGAGCCGAACGTGCACCGGCCGTCCTTCCACGATTGTACCAGCATCGACTCCTCGGGAATGACGTCCGGTTCTCGCTCCGGTGCGCCAATGGGCTTAGACGAGCCAGCCTTGGCGACATAATCGTCAAGTATGGTGCCGAGCTCAGAATCGAAGCGGACGGTCGCCCATAGCTGGGCCTTCTGTGTGGAGCTTGAGAGGTCAAGTGGGCAGACACCGATGTGGACCGTGAACGACTCGTAGGCCAGGAACGAGACGGTCCTGTAGTCGCCCGGTGCATTCAGTCTGAAACCCTTGCTGGGGATCTCCGGCAAGAGGTATCCCAAGTCTCGCAACCTCTGTACGGACCGAGGTGATAGGACGATAGTGCAAGGGGGCTCGAAGAACACCATGGAGGACCTAGGGGAGGAGGAAGACAAGATCGCACTCCTTGGCGTGCCGACGCTGGATGTGCCGTCATGTGAGTGGATATGCACTTCCTTCAGCTCTGGTTGAACCAGGATACGAGCGTACTTGCCGGAGGGCTGGCGTATCTTTGCAGTCACAGCGAGGTCGCTATGCTCGAAGACAGAGAGGCGGGTCGCGCGATAGTAGGGATTACGGCGCCCACCTTGGGCGATGTATCCTCCGACACGAAACTGGTTGCTCATCGTCGAGCGCGGATGCGACCGTAGGTACAGCGCAATGATACGTCTCTGCTTATCCTCGCAAGCTAGTAGGGCGAGGGCAGCGTGGACGAAGGATGTACGAGTGATGCTGATAAGAGGGAATGTGGTGCGGATGCCAAGGCTCGACGTCGTGTATTCCGGGGAGGTCTCTCCGACGCCTAATCGGTCACAGAGGCTCCGCTGAGAAACGGGAATGATGTCCGTGCATCCGGAAAAGTCCGCAGGGGAAGAGGCAAGGAGAGTCTCGACGTTGGATTGAGGTGCGTAGTCATGTTCCTTGGCGCTGGTGACGAATGCGCCAGAGTGGTAGTCGTCGAGGATGCATCCCCAGGCGAAGATGCTCTGGTCCGGGGACTTTCGGATAATCTCCTCCTGCAGTCTAATGAAAGCATGTCTGCCTTCTCCGTAGATGGTGGGCATGTAGACCCCGAAGATGCCCATGAGACAGTACGCTTGATCCTCGATGCGTTTGGTCTCCCTTCGTGCAGCCCACGACATTCGGCATGCGACACTGATATCTTCGACCTTGCGCTTGTGCATGAGCACGCGCCGATCGATGCCCGTCACCTCTTCGATGAGGTCCGCGAGGGTGCGCTTCGACCCGATGACCTCCCAGTCTCTAGAGAGGAAGATGACGGAGTGAGGGGCGATGAGCTCCTGCAAAGTCCACCCGCGCTTATGCCACCTGCTTCTCCGGAACGAGGAGGCGGGGCTGCGGGGGTCCTCCTCCTTCAGGTTCGGGACGTCGTCCAGCAGCGCGTAACACATGGCCGCACCTTGATACCACGCGTACATTGAGTTAATGGCCTCAGAGAGTTCCGCGCTGTTGGTCTTGTCGATGCAGCAAGTATCCGCCCAAAGCCAGCGAAAGCCATCGTGCCGTGCCTTCGCACATGCGTTGCGGATCTTCTCTGACGGAGGGTGTAGTACGCGGTCGCGCGCCCGATGGAGTATGCCCCGGGTGCCAGAAGTGCGAAAGCGAGGAGTCTCTTGGAAAGTCTGCTCATATGCAGTCCAAACATGCGAGAGGATTGCGTATGAGACGTCGTCAGGACTAGAAAACCACTGAAGTTGGATCTTCTCTGTATCGAGAAGCCACATTGACCTGCGGTGTCCGATGAGTGTCTGACAGTGTCCCAAAAAATTAAGGTACGCATTGAAGAAGGTGAAAGGGCTGAAGATCTGAGGATGCTTACCGACGGCGACGCGCTATCGAGAGTGGACGAAGGCGAGTCGAGGGATTGACACAGGAGTGCGGGGGGCGCGAAGGTGACACTCTCAACTTATACCATTGAGCGCACCGAAGGTGATGAGAAGATCGAGGAGAATGTTCTGACACATCGGAGGGGTGTTCCTAGGTTTGGCAGTGAATCTGTGCGGACATCCTTCTGCGGCGAAGAGTCATCCAGGGGATGCACTTCAGAGATGACGAGCTCCCGCTAGCACCCTACCGTAAGTGGCATAACACAAGGCTGTCCTTGAGCCTAGGATACTCATAAAGCAGCTACCTCCGACCACAATCGGCTTCGTGGATTTCGAACCAAGACACCTGTCTGAGAGGGCGCTGAGGCAGTGTTGTGTCGGTCAATGGGAGAACGAAGCTGGCCATGGCTATACGGACCGATAGACAAGGCATCCCCGCCTTTGATCGATATATGAAGTTCTTCAGGCGTCCGGTGGAGATACGCGCGCAAGGTGAACAAACCTGGCCAGAAATACAAGATGAAGATCGAGGTAGAGCGAGCGCTGTGGCGTGCAGGATCTCCGGCGAAATAATCGCCTCGGCCGCCGCCGGTTGCTTCGAGTCCCCTACAGAGATCTATTACTCCTATGTAGTTGGGCCGTCCCGCCAACGAATGCCCTCACAGCCAGGTGAAAATCAATCACGTCCTATTCCGTCGTCCTCTCGTTCAATCCAGCGTTTCTCGTCTCCTTGCTGTCCGCGAAGTTCCCATGGGCGCTTGATGTCAGTCGAGCGCCGGCATTTGGCCGTGGGAAGCGACCGTCGTATCCGGACTTGAGATCGACCCACCGACAACTCCAATCTGGAGCTCATAAACAAGGACTCTGACTTCTACTCAACGCGACTCCATTACTGATTATTTCATCACAACGCAAAGCCACCTTTGCTGCGAGGTCGGATCGTTTGCCTGGCTTTTCCAGACAGTCTCAACCCCGGCTCGGAATCGATAGTGTCTGGGCGACCCTGCGCCGCAACTGCCGTAGTAGTACACAAGCTGCCCAACGAGTTACGGCCATCCATTCTCAAGTATACCCTCGAGAGGCAAGATCTGCCCCTTTTGTGCGCAATTCAGGAGCTGTCCCCGGTCGTGCTGTTGCGGTCTCTTGTACACGGTGTGAGCGGGTTGTGCTGTTGAAGAATGTAAGGTTATCCCTGATTCTTTCCTTGCAGAGCTGACACTCTCCATACCATAGGATTGAGTGTATGCTGAGCATCACGTAAATCATCAAAGCCGGCAGCGGAGCCGCTGAGGAATCAGCTCCAAAGGTGCAAGTTATGTTCAATATCCAAGCTGACCGTCTCGCCGTTCATATAATCATAGCCTCAGGGATCTAGTATTTACCCTTGAGCGAGAAATATTCACTCTGTGACACAAAAACGCGATCAACTTGACCATCCAAAAAGTTGGATATGCCCCACCGCGATCCCAATAGCGTGCTACCTATCCTTCCTCCAATAGATGTCAAGCAAGAGTAGTGGGCGCAGTTAGAACCGATATCCCATTCTATGGGCTCCCGATCCCTATCAATGCTGTAGCATTCTGCAGTTTGGTATTTTTGACAGCTAGGTAACCGCAACACGTCCTTAGCGAATTTCCCATTCTAACATGTTCACAGCTCACGTCTTGACACTAATGCGGGGTAGACGTCGTGCTCAATAGCAATGCCTCTCAACGTCTCAGACTTTCATTCGAGTAGCTCCCGTTGGAACAACTCTTGGTGTGCCTATAAGACTGCAAGGCCTTTTCCTGACGTCACCCCCACCTACTGCATATCATCCAGTATCCGCTCTAATGCTATCGCGGCGGCCCGTAGCGTGTGCACAACCATCCTCCTGAGAGTTATTTCCGCCTTTTCGCCTGTGCGCCATGAATACTCCTCTATCGCATGTCGTACTCACTTATCGGGGCAAGGCATGTGAGCGTTCGAGTCTGCTGCCGGCACTCCGTACGCCATACGTTCGCCCGTCTTCTCGTAAGAGAATCTTTCCTTCTGACCACCAATGCTGATACAGAGCATGTAGATTCGACAATACATCTCTTCGATACTGATAACGCAATCTCTGAGAGTCCGGTTAAGAGGGACGGATGCCTACATCAGCCATCCGATACGTCTATGCGAACCCCTCCTCGTTCCGCGATGTCGATCCGCGAAGAATCTCTCGGGCCTGATGGGATCCCTCGGGATGCCCCCACCCCGGACTCCATGTCCAGCAAAGACGAGAAGTCCTTCGGTAGTCAAGTCGAGCAGGTCCTTTCCGTCTCATCTTTAGAGAAAGGCGACGACGGCGTCGACGAAGATGATCCTCTCGAGCATTTTGGCACAGATGACCCGTTTCCCATGGATCCTGACGCTCCGGAAGAGCAGCAGTTTACATTCCGCGCGGTCTTCGTGGGATGTGCCCTCGGTGCAGTCATCTCTGCAAGCAAGTAAGCCTTTGCGTCGTCGAGCACCCGTTGTTAGCTCAACATCCGTTTCCGCTAGCGTGTACCTCGGTCTCAAGACGGGCTGGACGTTCGGAGCATCTCTCTTTGGATCCATCTTCGGATTTGCCATTTTGAAGTCGATGTCTAAGGCACTCCCCGACCGTCTAGGTGGCGGTTATTTCGGGCCCAAGGAAAACATCTGCTGTCAGAGTGCTGCCACCGTAAGTGAACAGACCACCATGGTGATCTCATCGAAGCAAACATTCATGATCTGTAGGCGGCGGGATCTCTAGGGCTGTTGTTCACCTCAGGCTTCCCGGCAGCATATCAACTTGGCTTACTGGGTGAAAATCCTGTGGCGGACTATGGGTGAGCTCTATCGTCCTAATCATCCGAGTCAAATTGTACCGACAGCGCCGTCCGTCCAGCCGTCTGATCACGTTCACACTCGGCTGTGCCTACGTCGGGATATTCTTTACCATGCCTCTTCGACGACTGTATATCCTCAAGCTCAAGCTTCCCTTCCCGAACTCTGTCGCTGCGGCATACACGATTCGCTCGCTGCACGTCGGCCGCCACGCCGCCGCTAATGCCCGAAAGAAGACCTTGGCTCTCGTGACCTCTTTCCTCTTGGCGATTGTATGGCGAGTTACTAGCGAGTACGCACCCGGCATAATGTGGGACTGGCACTGGGGTTGGTGGTTCTACAGCGCGGGATGGAAGTGGATCATTGCGGCCGAGAATTGGGTGAGACTTTCCCTCTCGTCGTCCGCGTCGTATTGGGATGTCTGCTCATCTGCTCATCAGGGCTGGATATGGGAGTGGACGCCAGCATTTATAGGCGTAGGCTTGCTCGTTCCGCTCACTTCTTCAATCTCCTTCGTAGGCGGCTCCGCCCTTGCTTGGGCAATCATAGGTCCTGCGCTTGTCGCAACCAACGTAGCGTTCGGTATTCCGGCCACCAAGACGGGCGAGTTCCCGGAGTATCTCAACTACGCGAACATGGTGCTAGACGACCCGGTCAATGCGCCCTCTCCGAAGTACTGGATGATCTGGCCCGGATGCGCCGTCCTCCTGTGCTCCAGCCTGGCAGAGATCGTCGCGAACGGAGGTGCCGTACTCCGGAGCCTCTCGGTAGGGTTCGGACCGACGGCAGAAGCTGTCAAGGGGTTCATCCTCAGGAAACCCCGTGAAGGAGGATACACCGACGGAGCCAAGGTAGACGAGTTCCCAGACCCCGCCCCGCTCGATGAACAAACGCCATGGTGGATGTGGACTGGCGGCCTGACCATAGGGAGCATCATCACCATTATCATCATGCGCTACCAATTCGGCCAGAACGCAGGAGTGACCATCCTCGCCATCCTCATCTCGTTCATCTTCTCGCTCATCGGCGCAGAGTGCGCGGGGCGCATCTCCGTCATCCCTGTGACAACCTTCGGGAACTTCGCGCAGCTCGTGTTCGGGGGCGTCTCGAAGGGCATGGGTGTAGCTCCCGCCGCAAATCAGCTCAACAACGGCTTGACGGGTATGATCACCCTCGCTGTATCAGAGCAAGCTGCAGACATGCTTGGTGGGTGGCGATGGACGACGTGAGTTTATGTGCGCGCTGACGTGCCACATCACATACGTAGGTGACCTGAAGACAACGCATCTGCTCGGCGCATCCCCGCGCGTCCAACTCTATGCCCAATGTTGTGGCGCGCTTGTGTCCATCTTCCTGTCTGCGGGGATGTACGTCGTCTTCGTCAAGGCGTATCCATGCATCAACGAGCTCAGCACGACGACCTGCGCCTTCCCCGCCCCGGACGTCGGAGCATGGCGAGCCGTCTCAGTCGCGGTCTCCTCTCCCTCCTTACCTGTCCCTCGCTCGTCTGGCATCACCGCACTCTGTCTGGGTGCTCTGACAATCATCTCGACGTTCGTCAAGTTCCAATTCGTCCGACCCGAGAGGCGAGTCTGGTTCCCGAACTGGAACGCGGTCGGCATCGCGTTCATCCTCGGTCCGCTGTGCACGTACCCCATGGCGATGTTGTTCGGCAGCCTTGTCGCTCTCATCTGGCGCAAGTACTGGCCGGTAGGCGCGATGATGTACTGCTATGCGGTCGCGGCGGGCATGATAGCCGGGGAGGGTTTGGGAGGCATCGCGAACGCGGTATTGCAGATCGCAGGGGTGTCGGGCGCAGCGAAGGGCACCAGTGTGGGGTGCCCAGCGAACGTGTACTGTGGATAATGCGGACTTCTTGGGGCTGGGCTACACATCTCGCTTGCTAGCAGAGCCCAGCAGCCATCATTCCGGTATGATTTACACAGCGGCTACGTTCATACTCTAGATATACAGACCTCAGACGGATTGATCATCGAGTTCAGTTCAGTGACTTTTGAAGGCTATCTTTTCCAGGCGACGCGCCTCGCATGCGCACGATATGTTACCCCGACTGATTCGCATTACCGATAATATATAGTTAAACAGACCGCAGCAGGCGAGTTCATCGGGGCCTTGACGCTCAATCACCGTACCAAGAGAGGAGTGTACAGAGGGTACCGGGCGCAACGGAGCATGTACAGTATCGTATTGCAATTACCGTGATGAGGTTGAGAGGGAGAAGGAAGGAGGAGAGTGGAGCACATCTACAGAGGGTACCGCGCATAATAGTGGGTGAGGAGACAATCCAGAGTATCATGAGAGATGACGAGACAAGATGACAACGACGACGGATGACAGCACAGAAGGAACGACGAAGACAGACGGCGACGACACGCGCACCTCGCACCCTCCCGACCACAGCCCCACACGATAGCGGCGGGACGGCCGTGCGCCCGCTCACTCGTCCATACACCAGATCTCCAGGCGGCCCTCGGGCCTGCCCTTGGCGCTATGGCGCGCGGTCTCGATCGCGAGCTCGTAGTCCATCTCGTCGCGCAACGTCACCTTCCCGCCGTCCTCGTCCTTGAACTTCATGCCGAGCGCGCCCGGCACGACGCCGAACTTGCGCGTCACCATCTCCATGAACTCCTCGAACGGCGTCTCGGGCAGCAGCGCCATCCCCCGCACCTCCTCGCGGTAGTGCAGCTTCACCCGGATCTTCACCATCTCGAACATGTCCTCGTACTCCCCGCTCACGTACCCCTCCTCCTCCTCCTCGTACCCCCCGTAGAAGCTCGAGCCCGCGCGCGAGCCCGGCCCCCGGCTCGCCGCCGTCCCGCGGCGCGTCAGCTTCCGGCGCATCGACCCGCCCCCGGAGAGGCTCCCCCCGTAGCTGCTCGGCGGTGCGCTCGGCCGCCCCCCGCGCCCGACGCCCTTCGCCCAGTTCGCCACACGCGCCTCCGGCAACGGGGGCACCTCGTTCGCCTCCTCCCCGGTGTAGCCCTCCAGGTAGTCGTCGTAGAACTCCGTCATGCGCGCGCCTGCGCCGCCCCGAGGAGGCGCGGAGCCGGTGGGGCCGGTCGGAGAGCCGCCCTTGCGGATGCTCAGCCCGCGCGTGGGGCCGTTGAGTCCCAGTGGCGCGCTGGGGCCGCGACCTGCGCCTGCAGACGTCGCGCTGCGCGTGAGCGAGGGGCCGGCCGGGGCCGTGGGGGACGTCTTGGGTGGTGTCACCGGCGCGGAACCTGCGCCGCCCACGTTTGCTGCGCGGATGCGCTCACGCGCGTCCGCGGGGACGTTGATCGTCGTCTTCGCGCGCTGGAGGTTGGGCTTCGGGTCGTCGCCATCTGCCGGCTCTGCGCGACCAGATTCGTATCAGACATGATGTCAAGGAGTGTTGAGGTATACGCACTGGGTACGCTCACAGACGGCGCCGCCACCGTCGCCGCCCGCGACAGGTTCGACGTCGGGCCGTCCTCCAGGAAGACGTTGGTGGGCGTCACGCCCTGCTTCAGCCGCACGACGCCGGTGAACTCCGTGAACAGGTCGTTCGTCGACTCCGCCGCCACCAGCTTCGCCTTGCCCAGGAAGTCGCGCGCCTTTGAGTTCTCCAGCTTCTTCTGCGCCGGCCTGTACAGCACCCCCACGGGCTGTGTCCGCGTCCGAATTAGGCTCTGTAGTGGACGGGTTCGATCGAGGGACTCACGATCGAGAATACGGTGTAGCCCTCGCCGCGATCCTGGATGGCGTCGTCGATCACGCCGTGCTCCTCCGTCGCCTTCTCCCGGCGCGCGTCTTCCATGTCCGCCAGACCCTCCTGGGCGTTGCCCATGTAGATCTGGGTGAGACCGCGGTTGAAGAGGACCTCGGCCGAGTAGAGCTTGAACTTGAGCCCGAGCTGCTCATAGTTGATGAACTGGTTCCCGCGGAGGTAGAGGAGGGCGGACGAGAAGTCGTTGTACGCGGCGTCGTATCGGGTGAGCAGAAAGTTTGAGACGCCGCACTGGAAGTATCTGTAGCCGCAGGTCAGTCGCGCAAGTTCGACGATCTCGCAAAGCGGTCGAGGCGGTGCGCTCGATCAACGATCCGCTCCGAATCGGTAGCCATAGCGAGAGCAGACGGTCCCTGAGATGTGAGCGCGGTGGCCCCGAGGACCCAGCGATCGAGCTCTGTCGCCCTTGGGCGTTCACAGGATGCTGCGAGTATTACAGATGGTAGAGGCGCGCTTCCCATGAGCGTGATAAGACTTGGGCGCGGTTGTCAAGTCGGAGAAAGCACGTAGGAAAATGCACGCAAAGAAGGTTAAACGCAAGCTCGCATGCCATGGGCCGCGTGCCTAGGACGCATACGGCACAGGCACTCTCGGATAGACTGTCTGATCGCTGTCAGGAGAGGGGAGACGTCCAACGTCGCGCATGCGGGCGAGGGAGACCCGGACGAGGATGCCAATCGAGCGGAGCACCTAGCACCGGAGCTTAGGCTTGACGGGTCCCCCCTCTGCCGCACACGGACTTGCAGGAGAATGGCGGGGGCGGGGACTGACTGCGCGCGTTGCGAAGGGAAGATACGAAAAGCGAGACTCACGCTACGGCAAGGTACTGGTCGAGCTCGGTGGCAGCAGTAAACTGCTCGACGGCAGCCTCGTGCTCGCCGAGGGTGGCGTAGATGAGGCCGATGTTGGTGAGGATCTTGCTAGAGTCTGCGATCTGGGAGAAGAGCTCCAAGCTCTTTTCAAAGTCTTCCTGGTCGTAGGCCTGGAGGGCAGCGGCCCAGGTTTCGAGTTCAGCCTTGAGGGACATGGAGGGGGATGGATAGTAGTAACGAGGGCCGGTGATGAGAGCGATTAGGGGAGTTGGAGATGGTGAGTAGACGATGGTCGTCGCTGGTGGTCGTGAGTGGCGTGCCGGACGCAGAGGCAGAGAGAGAGAGAGCAAAGAAAGAGAAAGGCGGGGCGGTCAAAGACAAGCACAGAGCGGACGAGAAGGAGAACAAGTCCAAGCGCAGCGACGGGCAGCGGAGAGAGAATAACATCCCGGCGGCCCCGGCGTGTCCGGCCCCCTTCGAGCCCGCTCTGGGACGCCCCATCAGCCAATCACATCTCCGTCCCCATCGCAACCGCCGCCTCGACCGTCTCGACCCGCCCCCGGCAACGCTACTCAACGCCTGCTAACCACCGCACACACGCACACGCGCACCATCACAGCTCGTGTGTCAAGCCATGCACAGCTCGCGCCCAATGTCTCACCGATCCTTTTGATCTCAATCATCGCGACTGCGCTCCCTCAGATGTATGCAACGCTCTTCTCACCACAAGCTCTCCGTGGATTACACGTTTGCGCATTCCCTACCGACCCCGTCACTTGTCGCCGCTCTCGTCTTACACACCCTTCTCTCATGCCTGTCATCCGTCTGTCGTTGCAGGCATACACTCGCCCGCCTCGAGCTCAATGTCCGCAAGTCGTCCACACGCTCCCATGCTCTCCGGCCCCTGAACGCAGCCTTTCGTATTTCCCCGCAGAGACCCTCTACCGCGCTTCCCTGCCCGCATACACAACCCTAGCTACGCCGTGTAGGCAGCCTAGTGCAATCTCCACGTCGATGCCGTCAGTTCCCTCCTGTCCGCAGTCTCTCCCTCACGCTGCCGCCCCGTCCGACTCCCAGCCGAGTGTATGCGCCCAGCGCCACCGCTCGACCGTCTCTGCCCGCACGCAACAACGCCGTGTATACTCGTGCACATATCGGTAGGCTGCGGTAACCGACCTTGTCCATTCGGGTGCGCGCATCCCCTCTCCCTCCAGACATCCGTCGGCCGTGGGCGCAGTCCTCTTAGCAGCGCGCTCGTGACCGGAGTGCTCCATCTATCTACCTCACACGACATACGAGCAGGGACGGAGAACACCCGACAGACCGATCTCCAGCCCGTCCGGGTGCCCAGCAGCGGGGCAGGCGGAGAGGACGGTCGACGGCCGCAGAACGGGCACCTGTCGCTGGCATTCGTCGACGGGGACGCGCCGCGAGCATATGTAGTCCAGATCGGCTCTGCCACGCTTCCGAATGCTACGCTGCTCAGATTGGACGTGTTGGTGTGCCGCTCCTCGCCGAACACCAGAAGGCGATACCTGTCGAGTACGGAGTGCACTGTAGTATGTATCTCGACTACGGGTCAGCTGGGCCGGAGACGCATTCGCGAAGACCGCGCGGACGGCCGATGTCGAAGAGGATGGGGACAACGGATTGGCGTTGGTCATCTCGTAGCCCAAGTCGTCGTCGTTGGCGAGGCACGCGTTGACATCGTAAACGTGAACGTCACGGCGGTTCACCCTGCTAGCCTGTCCGCCATGTTGACAGCTGGTTCGAGAGGCACGGCGATGGAAGACGCCAACAGCTACATCATAAGAGACGACGGTATGTTTTAGCAAACATCTAGCAATGCTCGACGGTACGAGAGACAAGGATCGACGCTGGGTCGGACGTTCGAATTCGAAAGCTTGGAGAGACATGCGACGTTCTCAGTTCCGACGGCGCCCTACGTGAGGAGTTCATGACCTCCATGCATGCTGCGCGGCACCTGAGCTTGAGTGGTGAGCACTGGAGTACGGGCCTTCGACCGGCCAAGGTATGCCGACGAGAGCGACGATGGTACCGGTCGGACATCCGTCAACGATAGGCTTGAACAGCTAGTCTTATCACCTCAGGGGAAGGGTCCTCAACGCCTCGTGCATTGGCCCGGGCACACCTCCTATCGCACCTCTCATCCCTTCCAGCGCACAAATCGTGCGACGTGTAAACGGCCAACCTCTCCGATGCGGGGACACAATTCCATACAAGACGACCCACGATCTTCTCGCTCAAATAACGTCTTGTTGAAGTCTGGTGCCTCCCCTCGACTCCTTCCAGAGCTCTCTGGATCCGATGAGAACCGCACCTAGCAAGTCGGTTGGAGTCGCTAGAATACTGGCAAGTTCTCCCCCCTATTCAAGGACCCGGATGTCGTGCAGGTCCAGAGCGACATGGAAACAGCCCCCGAGATCGAGTTTACCCTGGATTATACCCTCGTTCAGACAGAACCGCGAACAGCCTTGAGCTACGGGCGATGGCACTCAGTGCCGACCATCTGAGGAATTCCCCAAGCCTAGAGCCGCATCGTGATTCCGTGTGGCCTGGACGTAGCCCAAGTCTCCATTCCCTCCTCCCTCGCGCATCTGCCGCCTTGGCGTCCGACGTGGGCTAGAGCACAGTGGAGGACGTACGACGACCTTGTCGTTCCTATCGTCGCCTCGGTCCACCGCTGCTCATTCACCCTTGGCTTCGTTTGCGTCGGAAGCAACGATAAAGTCGTCTGTCTCCTAGCCGGGCACTGACCTGAGAAAATCTCGGAAGACTCACGATGGGTGGCTGATTGATTGTACCTTCGGCCCTCGTCCGCCGAGGCGTAAAAATGCGCAACTACCACATTCCGATGAGGATAACGAGGCTCTGCCGTGCCGTGTTGGAAGGGTACATTAGTGTGGGTCGTTTGTTTGGTTCAGATGCCGGCGAAAGGATCGCCTACGAGAGGCGGAGATCGTCGACACTCAGCGGGGTCTTCGCCGCCAGTCCGTGGACCAGCTAGCAAGGGTTCGCCACGCACATGCCAACAAGTTGGTACTATCTCGTGAACCCAAGCCGCAAGATGCAGTATCTGGTGACGACCGACAGAATGAGCAGACACTTGACCAGACAGTGTTTAGCAGTCCGTTTCGACCCAGTGATGTTGTGGCCGTTCGAATGCAAGGCCTCAAGTATGTACTGAACGCGTGTAAGAGTAGCATCTGCGCGTTGCGCTCGCTAAGGGCAGCGTCTATCGTTCCCAACCCTAACCTGACTACGCGCAGCCATGCACCGGCCTGCGCGCGGCTCTGCGCGGCTGAGCGCCGTGAACGCTACTCTCGACCTCGACCTCGCCGCTTGACTTCTCGAGCTCATCGCTGGATACGATGAGTGACGACTTCGTCCGGCTGGTCTCCCAAGCCAATCCCGCCTCCAGGCAACAGTACCAGCCAGCCAACACGGGCTATCCCCCGTCTTCTTCCCCTCCGCAGGCCTTGGACCCCTTCTTCGATGACGACGACGACGTTCCCGACTCCGCCTTTGGCCGGCCTCCTGCTATGCAGTCCAAGGAGAGCGGACTTCCTTTCGCTGGCTCTGGTGCTCCGCCCGCTGGCGTAGGCAATTCTCAGCTCAGCCTTCCCACATCCATCCCGCCAGACCAGTGGTCTTTCGACGACGACGACGACCATGGCCCCAAGACGTTTACAGGATCGGCTTCCTTCCCCGGACCATCGAGAGGTCATGCGCGCAAGCCCTCCAAGTCGATCAAGAAGAAGTGGAAGTTCAATTGGCCTCGGCAGAAGAAGGAGCAGGTCTTGACGGGGAACAGGGTGATCGCGCTGAACAATCCGGATGCTAATGCGGAGTACTGCAACAACTACGTCTCTACGAGCAAGTACAACATCGCGACCTTCGTCCCCAAATTCCTCCTCGGTACGTGGGCTCCGTTCTCCCGGCACGGCGATACTGACACCAGAGGTTTAGAGCAATTCTCGAAATACGCGAACTTGTTCTTCCTGTTCACCGCTCTCATCCAGCAAATACCCGACGTGTCGCCCACCAACAGATATACCACCATTGCCCCCCTTGCTGTTGTATTACTAGCGTCCGCGTTCAAGGAGACCCAGGAGGACTTGGTGAGTCTCTTATTCTGCATGTTTCTCCATCCCTGCACATATGTTGCCGGAGTAGCGGCGGAGGACAGCCTACATCAGCGGATTGACAGCCTTTGTCGCTTATTCCTATCCGTCTGGCGTGGCGCCCCAGCGAGCGCGGTTGTATCATAGTTTTGCTTCATCTGCGGGAATAGCGGCGACAGGGCTCATGGCAGTCTCGTAGGGGTGCTCAGAGGCTACCGGCGACTCCATCTGTTGCATTTGCCCATCACATGAGCGTTCGCCCTCGTAGGATTGTAACAGTCTCCCAATGATGCGCTCAGTGCTGTGCGTTGGCAGCCGATGCTAACAAACGCTGCAGAAACGACACCAGTCTGATGGGGAACTCAACTCTCGTCTGGCCAAGATTCTTCAACCGGACGGCACATTCTTGGACAGGAAATGGAAGGACATCATGGTCGGAGACGTGATCCGCTTAGAGAGCGACGACTTCATTCCAGCCGACGTCGTCCTGCTCAGCTCCAGTGAGCCAGAGGGCTTCTGTTATATCGAGACGTCAAACCTTGACGGGTGCGTGTCGTTCTGATCCGTCCGCCCATTCGCCGCTCATGTCGTATAGTGAGACGAACCTCAAGATCAAGCAGGCTTCACCACAAACGTCCAATTTGACTTCCCCTCATCTCGTCACCTCCCTTCACGGCACGTTGCGGTCTGAGCACCCGAACAACTCCCTGTATACCTATGAGGCCACTCTGGAGCTGGTGTCCAGTGGCGGTAACCCGAAGCAGGTCCCGTTGGGTCCCGACCAGCTCTTGCTTCGTGGTGCTCAAATCAGGAATACGCCTTGGGCGTATGGTCTTGTTGTTTTCACAGGCCACGAAACAAAGCTGATGCGGAACGCAACGTGAGTGCCATTCCTATTCTGCACGGAATGGGCACAAGAGTCTCAAACCGACGACCTAGTGCTGCGCCGATCAAACAAACGGCTGTCGAGCGTCAGGTGAACGTACACATCGTCTTCCTATTCATGTTCTTGCTTGTCCTGTCTATCGGCTCGACAATTGGCAGTAGCATTCGAACAGTGGGTGCCTTCGCTCTGCTGCAAAACCCGTGCCTGACATCGCTGCAGTGGTTTTTCTCTACCGCGCAATGGTACCTGCTCGAGCAATCGACTGTCTCCGGAAGAGGTGCGTTGACCGCTTTGTGCGAGGTCACCAGTCGCTGAGCTCCGTACAGCGAAGGGCTTCATTGAAGGTCCGTTCTAGCACTCGGATTCTCTTTCCGGTTTGTTGATTCTCGGCCAGATATCCTGACTTTTATCATCTTGTACAACAACCTGATCCCGATTTCGCTCATCGTCACAATGGAGGTCGTCAAGTTTCAGCAAGCCCAGCTCATCAACTCCGACCTTGACATGTACTATGCGAAAACGGACACACCCGCGCTATGCCGCACATCCTCGCTCGTCGAGGAGCTTGGTCAAATCGAGTATGTCTTCAGTGACAAGACCGGAACGCTAACTCGCAACGAGATGGAGTTTCGCTTCTGCTCGATCGGAGGAATTGCGTATGCGGACGTTGTTGACGAGAGTCGACGCGGGGATGGCGAGGACGACAAGGAAGCATGGCGATCCTTCGCCGACCTGCGCGCTCTCGTCTCCGGGGAACAAAACCCTTTCGTCGATTTTACGGATGCAGGGGCTAGCACCGATCGTCAGGTTGCCAACGAGTTCCTCACGTTGCTCGCCGTCTGCCATACGGTTATCCCGGAATTGCGCGATGACAAGATCCACTATCAAGCTAGCAGTCCCGACGAGGCTGCTCTCGTAGCTGGCGCAGAACTTCTTGGATATCAGTTCCACGTATGTCATATGTCTGCTTTCATAGTCCAAAAGTCTTCTGAACGGTTGCATATAGACTCGCAAACCCAAATCGGTATTCGTCAACGTGCACGGGCAGTCATTGGAGTACGAGATCCTAAACGTATGCGAGTTCAACTCCACCCGAAAACGCATGTCCACCGTCGTCCGATGCCCGGACGGCCGCATAAAGCTCTTCTGCAAAGGCGCGGACACTGTTATCTTGGAGCGTTTGAGCGAGAATCAGCCTTACACGGAGAAGACACTTCTACATCTGGAGGTAAGTGTTGCTGCTTTTTTCGTACGACGAATAACCGCCAACAACTCGCAGGATTACGCCACGGACGGTTTCCGTACGCTTTGTATCGCTTTCCGTGATATTCCCGATACAGAATACCGCCAATGGGTGACGGTCTACGACCAGGCTGCCGCAACGATCAATGGCCGCGGGGAGGCTTTAGACAAAGCCGCGGAACTCATCGAAAGGGATATGTTCTTGCTTGGCGCGACAGCTATCGAGGACAAGCTGCAAGAGGGCGTTCCTGACACAATCCATACTCTTCAGATGGCTGGTATTAAGGTATGTCACTGAAGGGGAGAGGGTCAATCACTGCAGTACTGACGTTCAGCAAGGTCTGGGTACTCACTGGCGATAGGCAGGAGACCGCCATCAACATCGGCATGTCCTGCAGACTCATCTCGGAGTCCATGAACCTGGTTCGCACGCGAGTTGAGGCAGGACGTTACATCTTACTGACATACATCATACAGGTTATCGTCAACGAAGAGACAGCCCACGAGACGCAGGAATTCATCACGAAGCGTTTGTCGGCGATCAAGAGCCAACGTAGTTCTGGTGATCAGGAAGATTTAGCCCTCATCATCGGTTCGCGCCGTCCATCATTGACCTTGGACACGAAACTGATTCATGTACCTTAAGACGGAAAAAGTCTTACGTTCGCCCTCGAGAAAGAGATTTCGAAGACATTCCTGGAGCTTGCCATCCTATGCAAGGCGGTCATCTGCTGTATGTGCCGCTCTGTTCCGTGAACGATAGCATCACTCACTCTCCTTTCAGGTCGCGTATCTCCGCTGCAAAAGGCGTTAGTCGTGAAACTAGTCAAGAAGAACCAGAAGTCCATCCTACTCGCGATTGGCGATGGTGCGAACGACGTGAGCATGATCCAGGCGGCTCATGTCGGCGTCGGCATTTCGGGCGTAGAGGTGAGGAGACGCAACATAGAGTGTGATGCCACGCTTACCACTCTTGTAGGGTCTTCAAGCAGCTCGAGCCGCGGATGTCGCTATCTCGCAGTTCCGGTATCTCAAGAAGCTGCTCCTCGTCCACGGTGCCTGGAGTTACACTCGGCTATCGAAGATGGTGCTGTGTAAGTTGGAATTTAGCAAGAAGTCGACTGTGTCGTCTCACCAATTTCGTCACATAGATTCCTTCTACAAGAACATTGTGTTGTACATGACACAATTCTGGGTAAGTTGTATCCTGCCGTCTTTGTTGCTGTTGGCTCAGTCCGCTCCTAGTTCTCGTTCTTCAACAATTTCTCGGGCCAGATCGCCTATGAGTCCTGGACCCTCTCTTTGTACAACGTCGTTTTCACTGTCTTACCCCCATTGGTGATTGGCATCTTCGATCAATTCGTGTCAGCGCGTATCCTCGACCGGTATCCTCAGCTGTACATGCTCGGACAACGCAATGCGTTCTTCACGCGGACTCAATTCTGGCTTTGGGTCGGTAACGCGTTGTATCACAGCATCGTCAGTCGCGAAAACTTGATAGTCACTTCGAGTATTGACGGCTACGTACAGGTGCTCTTTGGATTCTCAGTTATACTCTTCTGGGGTGACCTCAAGCAAGCCACCGGCTTCGATTCAGGTCATTGGTTCTGGGGGACGACTTTGTACCTTGCAGTGCTCCTCACTGTCCTAGGAAAGGCCGCACTGATATCCGAGTAAGTCCTCTTCATTTGTGCTCTCCACCGCTATGCTAATGCGAACAACTCCAGTCTGTGGACGAAGTACACTGTAGCTGGTATGTCCATGTGTTCTCGATTGGTTTGTTTGTGCGATCACTTATCGGTCTGCTATAGCCATCCCTGGATCATTCATCTTCACTATGTTGTTCTTGCCGTTGTACGCCGTGGTCGCTCCTGCCATTGGGTTCTCGACTCAGTACAGCGGTATCGTCCCCCGTCTGTGGACCGATGCCGTTTTCTACTTTGTCCTTCTCTTGGTTCCTATCATTTGCTTGACGCGAGACTTTGTCTGGAAGTAGTGAGTCGTCTTATTCTCGTCAATGTTCACGGCTGGCATTGACACGCCAATGCAGCTATCGGAGGACGTACCAACCAGAGACCTACCACATTGCCCAAGAGATCCAGAAATACAACATCCCTGACTATAGACCGAGGCAAGAGCAGTACGTGGAATTTTACTCCATCTGTGAGTGCTGTAGTTGAAGCCACGCTTGTTTCCCAGATTCCAGAAGGCGATCAAGAAAGTTCGCGCTGTTCAGCGCATGCGGCGTAATCGCGGTTTTGCCTTCAGCCAGACCGAAAATGCGTCGAGGCAAGACCAGGCGCGATTGATACGAGCTTACGATACATCAAAGACGGGTGCGCGACCGTCTGGTTACTGAAGGAGACTGGATACTGTAAATATCTGCATGCTTTATTATCATTATACGGACATGTACTGTACGGAGCTTTCGCATTCCATCCTAATTCCCTGATGGCAGTAGCGTACGGTGTGCTCTGCTCGAACACGTTCCAACCGCCATGCTGAAGCTTGAGCTGCGAGGCGAAATGTCGGTGAAGAGAACGCGCACAAACAGAACAATACAGGCCGACGGAAATGCAATGAATGTACTTCGTGACGGCTGATATTTGAGAGACGCTCGTGTCGGCTAGTTCCGGCCCCGCCTTTAACTACCCCTACGCCATGGTTTAAGTTGCGAAATTGGCTGCCTCCTCCCATCACGTCCTGCTTGAGAATCGCTGCATGCCAGTCTGCAGATTATCTGGAAGGCAATATGTGGTCTAGCCATATCCTGTACCCTTGGTGAATCTAAGGTCGCGCCGCGTTCTAGTGCAGGCTCTACAAGGACTATGAGTCTGCCATTTGTGATGTGTGCTGGTCATGCATTTCTCCTCAACTTAGCGATGACTTTCAGGTACGTTAGCTGATTACATCCACGGAAAAACACTCGGTTGGTCCACCAGCTGCGCTACCGTCAAGTGATCATTGAAGCTGATACAAGCACTACTAGGAAACTGATACGGCCTTAAACAACAATCTATGGGATCCCTAGACCCGGGCCTCTGAGGCGCTTGCTGTGCAGTTCTCTCCCCTGACCAATCGGTGTGACTACCAGTCCTAAATGCCTTAGCTCGAAGCATGACAGGCTACGAAGAGACTGCCGAAGAATGGACTCCCAACGGCGGTACACGACACACTGGCTTGGAATGCACCCTTTTTCGAGCGCTCGGACTTGTCCTGATCACCTCATCTCTGAGGCTTGGTCAATCTGGAGGGCTCATCGAATCAGACCTTACGCAATTCTCCATGTTTCAGGCTGGCGTCTTGGAAAGAATGTTCAAATGGCATAAAATTCCACGTCACTCCAACTCTGTATCTTGGGGAACCTCGTCTACGATCCGTTCAAATTTCTTACAATCGTCACACCGCGTATGAGCGAGACGTTTCGCTTCAAGCTTGTTTCTTACATCGGCTCACATGCAGAGAAGCGCTCGCCTAAGTCTATCTTCTGCAGACCATTCGACGTCCATTGAAACCCTGAAGTACGTCAACGGGGACAGTGATGACTCCAGGAAGCCACTTACGTTATGTTGCAAGGAGGGTGTCTTCTTTCGGAGCATATCTCACAATCGGCTCGGTATGTCTCAGGTCGAAGGGTACGACGGGCCTTAGCAGACGCTGAGCATCAAGCGAGGGCGATATTCAGAGGCATGCCCTACAACAGATGTGACGGATTGAAATGGGAGTATATTCATAACTTTGACACGTCCGAGACAACGGTGAATAAAGGGGCCGACAGATATCTCAGCAGCCTATAAAAGACACCGACTCCGAGGACAGAACGGAGGTGCCGCCCATCGTCATTAGGTCCTTCTTCTGTTCACTACAAATTTCCGTAACGTGGGGCTGTAACCCTCGACTATGTACGCCAGCGTTCTTCTTGCTCTTTGTTGTTGCGCTTTGACTAATTTAACCATCAGTTGACCATGGTTCGCTACGCTCCTCATCATACCCCACGTCGCGGGCGAAGAAAGCTTGGCATACCGGACGATCCCCGGGGAATATATGCCGGCGGCGAGACGCAGAAGCTTCGTGCAGAAGTGCGGATACGGCTCAAGAACTTGATTAGTACGTGAATACTCTTGGCCATCCATTTCGATCCACTAACGTCAGAGGAATGTCCCAGTCGACGCGACCGGAGATCCTCACGCCGCCATGTGGTATACTCCCAGTCTGTTTTATCAGTACATATTCCGAAACAGAAGACTCCGCCTACCGTGGCCCGTTAATGTTCGCTTTTGCAATCCCAGCAAGCTTCACAAGGGCGAGTTACTGCGACTGCTGGACTTCCTCAAAGATGGGTCCATATACTTCTACGAGGTCTCCGACTGGGAGTATTACGCCTACGCTAACGACGTCGAAGGGGTGGCTCCGGGGAAGTTCGAAGGTCTCGGTAGTCTTCATTCCGGGCGGTCAGACGTCAAGAAGTCCCGCTTTGATAAGGTGACTGGTCAGCCTATCTCCACTCGAAGAAGGCTCCGTCGTACTGGTGTCAAGACACCGAAATACTTGTGACATACAATCGCACGGTCAATGCTCCCTTTCGAGTCTGTAATCGTCACCAGCCTTTAGCTAATACCCTATGATACTTCAATATGTTTGATCAATCAGTCGCATTTGTATGGCCCACTCTAAGATATCACATTCGAAATGCTTTCCAGTTCTGAGATGATACTGATTTTATCGTCGTCGGACGTCGCCCATCATGGTTGCGACTCTCTTTCCCCAGCCGCCTCATCCATACGCACCCAATTCGAGATGTGATGTCCACAAGACACAGTCAACGTGCATAGAAAGTGCTTCTTTTAACGATATCCACTAGGCAGAACCGGAGCAGTCCTGTGCTTGATTGCCACTGCTTATAGTATATAGGAAATGGTTCGTCGTGGAATCTGTCTTACCATCGTCATAGCCGCAGATTACGGTAGGAGTCCCCCCGTCCCTAGATAGCTATCAGGACTGATGAGATCTTGAGAGCCAAGTAAAGTAATATATCAACATAGCTGCGTTGGGACATACAATTGAGCAGAGAGATCTGTGCGACTTCGCCGTGGGGATGACGGATCACTGCAACTTCGTCCCAGCCCCAGTGCCCACGGCTGTCCGCGACGGGGCGGGCTATCACTTAACAAACTCGTGAATATACAAGGGCACCAAGTCAAGAGCTCATAGATATGGTACGTCAGTTTCGGACAATTATAAGAGATACCATATGGTCGGGATACAGAACTTCGAGCTTCAGTTCAGCTTGAGAGCTGAAAGATGGGTCATGAAAGCTCACAACGAGGTTCCCCTCCGCCCCAGGTCTCGAAAGTGAGTCATGCTTAACGGGGATTTTCTGCAGGGCTGGACTAGAAGGAGAACGACCTCAACGAAGATCGTCGATCGTACACAGTGTACGCCATCGATGGTTTCTCAATGACGTCCTGCGAGTATAATTTGGCAACAGACGGCGAGTGATGCTCGCCCGCGGCGCTTGATGTGCTCCCCCCCTTGCTTATCCCTGACGTTCATAAGGCGCAGTTATACCGACGCAAACCGGCTGCGTATACCGAACCATCGCCATCCTTGGGTCGGCTACGTCGTCCAGCACCCCGCTATAGACGTGTCGCTGTCGAAGCAGCGCAAGGTGCTTAACGTGGGGGTCAATTGGGATGCCGAGCGAGCACTCTGCTAGGTCATAAGCAGTCAGTACAGGGGGCGGAAGCAGTTTCGCCGTGACTACGCAGTCAACAGCACTCGACGCTCACCTTGAAATTTGACCTGCCCTCGTACCTGGTCCAGGAGTGACAGGTAACTGTAGACGATATAGCGATACTGGGACCAGAACTGTCCGACGTGCTGGGAGCGCCCTACGCAGCCCGACAGTGCTGCTTAATGAGCGATCGGGTGTTTCGTCAGCGAGGCGGTGAGATTTCGGATGTAGTCCAAGTCGATTGAATCGCCCGGCCCAGACGTCTGGTCCCATTTACGATATGCTTCTACGGCCCAGCGCCATTGCTAGCGAACAAAATGCGTTCAGCTTGACAGAACTAACTGAAACTGTCGTGGTGATAGAACGCTTACGAGGTACTTGACAAGTTCCTTGTCTGTAGGGCGAACGCTTCTCCACTCGTCGCCTCCCGTGCAGAATATGCGGTAGGAGTCCAAGGCATACGGTCCGCAGCCGGGTATGTGGGAGATGGGAGTCGGAGGGTACTTGACGTCTTTCACTACAATTGAATCGTCGGAGAGTAAGAGAGCAGTGGTCCTTCCTGGAGAGGGGCGCAGGATTCCCGCCTGAGGTGGATCGGAGAGGAACGCCTGGGAGATGTCGACCAGTCGCTGAGAACGCATGTCTCCTAAGCCTAGGTCCTTGAGCAACTCAAACAGCAACGAAAGCGGGGCTATTGCGGAGACGCAGGGCTGTAGTAGATTCAAAACGATAGGACATGACATGAGCTGGGCACTAACCCTCTGCAAGCGCGGCAGGAGTAGGCCAGTGCTCCATGACCTCGAAGAAGACTGGGATGGCTTTCTGTCCGGCAGTTTTGTTCAATAGCGTGACGGCTACGAGCACTTTCCAAGGGCTGTGCAACACATACTCTACGCTCATGAACACACAGCGACGGCGGCGCTAGGTAAGCGGAAGGAGAAATAGACGTACCTTGGATCAACAGAGGTTTCGCATAGAATAAATCGAGCATGGAGGAAACAAACTGCTCGTAAAAGGCAGTAAAAGATGGATCACTGAGCAAGCCGTCGATATCAAGCTTTGGCTCAAAGAAACAAGACGTTGTTCGAGGGGTGGAGGGCGAGAGCACAAGTTGCGAGGGAGGATGCGACGTAGTGTCCTTCCGCTTGGGGGTAGAGAAGTAGCGTGACTGCAGGCGAACGCACTGGGTGCGCTTGGGCTTTGATGGAGTGCTTGGCGGGTCCATCTTGCAGCTCGAGCAATGTTTGCGCGGGGGAGGTGTATGGTCGCCGTCGGAGAGAGCGAGGGAGAACGCTGAGGGGTGAGCGCAGGCTTATGGCTTGTGCCGGGCAAGCGCGTCATCGTCCTCGGCTTGCACTGGGCCATCGTTTGCTCGGCACTCCTGCCCTCTGCGACGACCTCCGAGGCTTGACAAGTATGACCTGAGCTTCTATATCTTTACGCCTCGCAACCCAGCAAATCTCTTTCATACCCTCTCTGGGACCTGTCTTTCTCCGGGTCTTCCTGCAAACGTTTCAATGCTCGCACGACTCCAACCTCCAGCATGCCATATCCTCCCTAGGTCTGCGTGCCCCGGAATTCTCTCAAGATCACGTCCGAAAACGTCGCTCCATGCTCGCTACATATCTCAAGGTGCATCGGGCTATGGGGCCTCCTCTCCGTCGGGTGGGCAGCCAAGGTCTCTATTGCAGCGGTACGCCCTCAGGACCGCCATTGCCGCGCTGGGGTTGGGAATCGCGTACGAGGTGGACAAGGAGTTGCATGCATCCGCAATCATACGGAACCTACGAACCCTTTGGACAGTGAGTATCAATGTCACGTTCTGGCGGAAGAAGAAATGGCCATCATCCCAGGTTGCGTGATACTTGCATCTGTGTACCCAGTTCATTGCCGTAGTGAAGACTTCTTGGCTCTCATCGCCGAGTACAACGGTTGCCTATATCGGACCTGTACTAACGTATGACGAGTTGGTCTTGAACGGCGCGACCATCCGTGTTCAACGTTCCGTACGCTCTCAACTGACTGTCTAATACATCTTGGACCATGTTTAGTGCGCCGTCATAGCGCTTGATTACAAGCTCAATTTCAAGCACGAGAAGGAAGGAGATATACCCGCTCTCCAGGAACGCGTTGCCCAGCGTGTTTACGATCTCCTCACCACTAATGCCGGTTTATACATCAAAATCGGTATGGTTACTTCCTGTATGTCTACCTCTGATACTGAACCTCTGCCTTCTGTGCTCAGGGCAGGCATTCGCGAACAATGCCGCGCTTCTCCCCCGGCCCATGCAAGAGAAGTTTGCCCGCTTGTTCGACGACGCGCCCCAGGTTCCTTACTCTGTCGTCGAGAAGGTCTTCGTAGCCGAGTTCGGCCGTCCTCCAGCAGGGCCGAATGGCGTATTCGAAGTCTTCGAAGAGCAGGCCGCGGCGAGCGCGAGCATCGCGCAGGTCCATCGCGCAAAGCTCAAGGCCGACGATCGGTCCGACGAGTGGGTCGCGGTGAAGATCCAGAAGCCTGACGTGAGCAAGCAGGTGGAATGGGATCTCGGGGCATTCACCGTAGTTATGTGGATGTACGAGCACTGGCTGTTCAACATCCCTGCCATGTTTGCCGTCAGTAAGCGTCGCATCTTCAGTTTCTGGCTCATCCAAGTCCTCATTAACCATTCCCCTAGATTTCATCAACGACCACCTCCGCCGCGAACTCGACTTCGAAGCGGAGGTCCGGAACGCGACGGAAACGACTTCCTACATCGCGCGTGAGCCCCGCCTGGCAGACCGCGTCTACGTCCCCAAGGTCTACCCCGAGTACTCTACGAAGAAGGTCATGACGGCGGAGTGGATCGATGGTGTCCGGCTCTCTGACCGGCGTGGAATCGAACGTCTCATGGGGAGCGACGCGCGGGAATCCTCGCGCCCTCCTCTTGCAGCAGACCGCTTCCCCGTCCTCAAGGGTGGGTCGGAGTGGGTCATGCGTACGATGGTCGACCTCTTCTCCGCGCAGATCTTTGACTGGGGCTGGGTGCACTGCGACCCCCACCCGGGCAACATCATCATCCGGCCGCACCCTGACCCCACAAAAGCGAAGAAGGGCCAGGCGCAGTTTGTTCTCCTCGATCACGGCCTGTACGTGCGCGTATCAGATGCGTTCCAGCAGCAGTATGCTCAGCTGTGGAAGGGCCTGCTGACGCTCGACTTCGACGTCGTCAAGGGCGTAGCATCGGAGTGGGGCATCGGAACGCCAGATCTGTTCGCCAGCGCGACCTTGATGCGACCCGTGCGGTTCCAGCAGAGCGACGCGCCCGACTTCGACAAGATGGACAACTACGAGCGAGGCGTTCTCATGAAGGAACGGCTAAAGGGCTTTCTGACGGACACGGATAGGCTGCCTAAGGAGCTGCTTTTCATTGGACGCAACATGCGGTATGTACCTTCTCCCGGCTGCCGCGTTATATGCGATTCTGACCTGCCGCTCCTGGAATTGTTCAGTATCGTGCAAGGTGCGTAGCGATGGGATACTTCCCCGCCTTCGCGAGCGGCAAGCTCACATGCTCTTACCAGGCAACAACCAGTCATTCGGTTCGCCAGTAAACCGCGTTCGTATCACTGGTTATTGGGCGTCACGCTTCCTGGTGACGTCTCACAAGCTGGCCACGGGACGTCGCATTCGGGAGTTCTTCAATCACTTCATCTTCATGTCGGTCCTTTTCACCTCGGACATTATCTTCTGGGCCACGAAGATCCGCCAGTGGGCCTGGCATCTATTTGGACGCAAAGGCCAGAGCTTCGAGGACGAACTTGAGGCCTCGATGCGTAGCTTTGCGAAGTCGAATTTCGGAATTGACGTCCCTGCCAGTGCGTTTGAGGGTTAGAGCTTAGAATACCGTAGATTAGCATACCGTAGATGACTTAATACTTGAGTATGATCGCACGCCTCAAGAGTCGAGGCAAATCATCGATGAGGCCACAGAGCCGTCCGACGACCATTGTTCCACTTGTCTACCACATTGATAGCAATGATCTGATACGCGAAGTAAGTCATGGTAGATGCAATAATAAGAACTGGAACCGTGAATGAGATATCAGGGTAGCTACTGTACCGGCGCCGCGCCGGTGTGGGGTATTACATCTGACTACAAATCGTACACTAGAGCTTCATCAGCCCCTTCATGGCGTTCGCAACAGCGAAGCTCGACTTCGCCATCACCTGCCGTGACTCCTTGGTGATATCCGCCTGGGCCTGAACTTCGCTCAGCTTGTTCGCGTGCTCCCCAAGCTCACGCAGGATCTCCTCGCCTTGCGCCTTGGAAGCGGGAGGAAGGTTATCCTTGCATACTGCGACGATGCTGGACACGATAGTGATGATTTGAGTGAGGTTTTCGTTGAGGGTCGGAGAGGGCGTGGGACTTCGGACACCGGAGAGGACGCTCTGAATTGCATATACGATAGACTCGGTCTGAGCCTCGAGGTATGGCTGATCGCAAGTTCAGTTAACGCTTTTTGACTACAGGACAACCGCATACCTTGAGTTCTGCCCATGCGTCTTCAGGGCCCTCTCCAGATGCGGAGCTGTCGTTCTTGCTATTGCCATTGACTTTAGGCTTATCGAACAAGGGCGGCGGCGAGCTCGCGTTCGAGCTAGACATGTTAGAGGGTGGCCGACGTGGAGTGACGCGAGGCGACGACGACGGAGACACGTTGTAACGATCGTCACCTCCACGCAAGCTGGTGCTGCTGCCGCTCCGCTGGTGCGATGGACTCGAAGTCGAACGGAGTTCCTCGACGGAGCGCAGAGACGGTGCATACCCGTTAGTGGCAGACGACGAACTGCTGGGCATGAAGGCATCCTGTTCTGCCTTTGTCGCCTTCCGGATGTGAACCGTCTTGCCGATTTCCGTGACTGTAGCAGAGACATGGCTTGCAGCTGCATCAAGCAGACTGACAGGGGACATCCCGGCGCTGGTAGCATGCGTCTTCGCGGCAGCGACGAGGTTGCTAAGCGTTGCATCGAGACGGTCTCGTAAAGACTGGAGCGCGTCAAGATCGACTTCAGCGCGGTCTCGTGGTGGGCGCCGTTCAAAGACGCGAACGTCTTCGATGATGGCAGTGACCGCGTTAATAACGCCCTTCATAGGTTGCAGGACTTGAGTGGGCGCGTTCGATCGGCCAGCAGTGAGGAGGCTATCGATAGACGATACAAATCCGGTGACATGAACGTCAACGAGACCTCCATCTCGTGCGACAGGCAGTTGGTCGTCGACCTTCGGCGGCTTCAGGAACAACTGTGATGTTGCTGGTATACCGACGTCAAAAGAAATTTTTGCCACACCATACATGGAAGCACTTACCCTTCGCACTCCGAAGCTCTGTCTTTGCTTGCTCGTACTTCCGTTTATACTCCTTGACTTGACCTTCGAGTTCGCGGATGAAAGCGAGGTCGTTGTCTTTCTCAGATTGCAATTCATCGTTACGTCGGGACAAGTCAGAGAGCTCCGCCATCAGACCCTCCATGTCCGACCTGAGCTGATCCAGAATGGCGGCATCAACCTGGAATCGCTCGCATGAGCAGCAGGGCAGACACATAACACCGAAGAACACCTACACTCCCAGCGGCCCCATCACCGGACTCGAGAACCTCGCATCGGTCACGTAGCATCTGGATCTCATCCTGGTCTTGTCGTTGCCTCCGCTCCGCGATATCCCTTTCGCGTGCACGCTCTTCCCTCAGCGCATCCAGTTCTTGCTGTAGCGACAGCATCGAGGAACCCTTCTCTTCCACCCGCTATCATAAACCACTTCAGTCGATCCAGCAGCGTTCAATGAGGCTCGTCGAAGGCTCACCCGGCGAAGTTCATTCAGCTCCTGCTCCATCGCCCTCACCCGGTCCTCGCCATCCGCCCACTTCTGCTCCCTATCCTGCACGTCCTCGAGATCCCGCTCGAGGCCCGCAATCCGTTTCTGCATCGTCGCGATCTTGAACTCGTACTCGCGTCTCATCCTCTCATCCTCGCCGGCGACACTGGTCCTTCCCCCCAACGCCTTCGAACCACCACCTGCGGACCGGTCCGAAGCAACGCTTTGCCGCCCATACGACGCCCGGTCGTAATAATCCTCGCCGTCGTCCGCCTGCTGCAGCCGTGCGCTCAACCCACTCAATCCACCCAGCGCCCGTTCGGGCGGACTTCGCGGGCTCACGTCGTCCTCGAGATCTCTCTCCGAGTCGCTCAGGCCGCCTCCGTTGCGATTGCGCGCGGTCATATTGGAGTCGCGCCCGTACGGCACCTCGATCTCCTCCTCCGCGATCGTCGACTTGTTGGGGATGATCATCCCCATGCCCGCCGTCGCGCTCTGGGCATCGCCCCCGCTCGTGACGCTCGCGCTCTCGCTTGGGCGCCGGCCGAGCGTGGTGTCCTGCGACGGTCGCCGGCGATCCGAGCCAGAGTAAATGTCCTGCGAGGGCTTTCGGCGGGAGTAGGTGTCGCCGGTGGATGCGCCGGGCGTGCTACCACCGTATCCGGAATCGTTTCCTCTGTCTTCGGACGTACGTCCGTTGCGAGGGAAATCGGGTGAGGGGAAGTCGTCGTACGCGGATCCGGCAGAAACGGCCGACGTGGGGGCGTCCGGAGTCTGGTGCAGCGGGGTGAGCGGACGGGATGTATCCAACGAACGGACGAAACGTACCTCCTCCTTGAATTCTGGATACCGTCGGGCTAATTCATAGTAGACATCACTCGACAAGTCCTTAAACCGGCCAGTAGGTAGTGTTGCGAGTTTCTGTCGTGCTTGATTCCGCTTCGGGTGAAAGTCGTCACGGACGGGCAGGAAGGGCACTAGGGATACGAGCGTTCTAGCTATATACGATGCGGACAGAAGACAGCAGCGCGAACGTACCTTCGTTATCGCTACTGTTGTTCTTTCGCCGTATCAGCTCATCGTACACGTCTGTAGAGAGCTCTTGGAACTGCTGGCGGGTGAGACGAGTGAGCTTCTGCCGTGCCGTGGTACGGGAATTGGCGGGTTCTGGAACAGAGAAGTGAGTGAGCGTCGCCTCTCGAGGGCAAAAACCGGGTGCCGTGAAGAGGATGGGAGCCAGACTGAAACGATCATCCTCCATCTCTTCGAATGAGTGAGTAGAGGAAAAAATGCTTCCGGGAAGTGTCCAACAGAACGCATTCGCGTGACTTCCACATCACATTCTCCCCAGGTCATGCAGAGGAAGTAAGTTCCTGCTCGACAGATACTACATATGCATACGGACAAACAGGAGCACGTATCCCCGCTCTGGTGGAACTTCAGCAGACGTCATGGAGATCTCCACAAAGGTCCGCGGATCTGAAGCCCATGCAGTGGCAAATGAGGCCGCATGCTTGTCGTTCGGGAAGGGGGTTGCAAATTATATGCGTCCATGTCGGCGAGAGCCATGCAACGACAGGCCGGAGCGGACTTCTCGCACCAAGAAGCACCAGCCACAGTTCGGTCGTAACTTCTCCGATTGAAAGCATACGATACAATCATTCACTCTGGAAGGAGACATTGGGTGAGACCATGTGAAGCGGCGCACTGGACCCCGCCATCGAATTTCCGGCCGGGGACCGGGTCGGCATGCATGAACGGCAAAGTAACAGACGTGCCTCAAATCGCCGCTACAGAAGCAGCGCAACATCCAAGTGAAGGGTTCAACAAACAACGTAGGAGCACTCCCCCTGAAGCGTATAGAGCTGCACACAAAGGTGGACTTGGGGTTACTTAACGAACGTTGCTGCGGTGGCCCAAAGGCGCGAGCTATGATTGCTGCCTGCATGCACCCTAGGGCGCGAGCCAACAGAGGTCGGGGCATGCGCGCAGAGCGTGCTTGATTGCAGCTGTCTGCCGATGCACCCGAATCCAAGGCGAACAAATGCTTCGCTGACCGACCTCCAGACAGAATGAACACAGCCATAGCCGCTGTGCTGCAATCCGCCTCCCTCATGGCGATAGACCGGAAAGTGTGCCGAGCTGATAGTAGAGCATACCTTTGGCTAGGTAGGCGGCCAGATACTGGCTAAGCTCCTCGAAGTGTATGCGCGCAACGGCGCGAGGATCGGGAGTTGTGTATTCCTTGTTTGGGGCGTCTCGCATCAAGGGTTTGTAGGAGTCTGTGCGGTAGTTGGAGATGCCTGAGTATGTGGTGTTTGTCGGGGAGGTAGCCCTGGTTGAACCGGCGCGTCTCATGGTGAGGGATCGATGCCTAGTGAGAGAAATATCGGGGGAGACAAGAAGTGATGTATGGACAAAGCGAGTGGCGAGGATACGGCCGAAGTGCACAAGATGAGAAGCAAGAGAATAATGGAGAAGATAGGAATGGAGAGAGACGACGACAAAGGCCGATAGAGTGCAGTGTATGTTACACTCCAGCTTCAGGCTGCCCGTTGCGATCCCGCCACCGCCCGCGTTCCCACGCCTATGGTCCAGATCGCCTTTGCGACGTTTGCGTTCATACTACATAGTAGTAAGTACTTGTTCCTCCCGTCCAAACCACAACCTCGTCCGTATGTCCCGTCGTTCCCTGGAGATGATTCCGTCGCTGCAAGGCCCAGATGTCGTCTGCTCACACCTCCTCAACTCTCACAGTACTCCATCGGCGTTCGGCAACACTGCCCGCGTTGCGACGTCGCTGTCGCTCAGTCCGCAGGAGCCCATCTCCGTCCTTCCCGCTCTCCCTGGTCACGTCTCTTCGTCTGGTCTATGGCTTTCCAGCGAGGCTTTCATTTCCTGCGCAGGGCCTTCGTCGAAGTCGGGCATTTAGATGAGTACTCCGAGACCGTTGATACACTGGCTATCTGGCGTGTCAGCGCGCCCCTCCCATATGTTATCTCTCACCGCAAGTGTGACCAGCCAGCGGGACTGCATCATCCGCAGGGCGGTCAGACGCAACATGTCTCGCAACCAACTTCTATATGCAGCCAGCATCATCTTCCTGTTCGTTGCGTTGCACCCTTCGACTTCTCGTGTTGTCGAGGAAGGTCATGATAAGCTCTTCAGCCGTTGTACGTGCTACGTTCCCAGTTCTACATCCACCATTAGTCGTCTTCCAAGCATCTCACGCTAACTCCCCTGTCGTACCGTCGTGCATGATGCATCCCGTCCTGGCGCTGCTTGCTGCCCTCACCCCAACGTTCGCGTTCCTCATCACCGAACCCTCTAGCACGACCGTCTGGGCTGCGGACGGTCCCAACACGATCGCTTGGACCAAAGTTTCTACCGACTCGGAGAACGTCACAGTTGTTCTCAACAATCAGGTGTGTCTCGTATCGAGTCGGCACATGCTGCACACACTAATCGCTGACCACAAGGCAGCAATTGAAGCCTCCAGTGTCACAAGTGCTTCTTGCATTTGTCGATAGCACCGTTGGCAGCATTGTCGTCACCCAAGCACCGCCTGGCGGTTTCCACCCCGGTAGTGGCTTTGTAGTCTACTTTGCTCCTGACACGCACACGACGGGGACCAGACTGAGTATATCCCAGCAGTTCCGTATCGCTTAATCGAATCCTTCCCCTAAGACATGGCTGGTCACGTTATGTAGGTGGGCGGGTGAACTATCTTTCGTGGGCCGTGACTTCGCCCCTCGGCCCAATGTATGTATGTAAAAGTGGCTCTTGAAGGGAGTTTGAACTATGGAGATGCTGTGATTGTACAACTCATATGCCTGTTTTATACAATACCGCGAGCCTATTCATTGTGTTTGCGGGGCCTCAGAGCTGGTGTGGTTCCGATGCGACAATATGCGTGCTCAATATGCATGCTCAATTCTTGTCGCTCGCTCGGTTCACCGCGCGCCTACCTACCTGGACTCAAGCGCCTGAAGCACAGCGAGCAGAGGTGGGCAGCGGGTGCGGTAGCAAGATGAACAGCATTAATATTGTCCCATGCTTGACTTGCCCAGGGAACCAAGTGGATGATGACATTGGGAGAGCTTTATAGACTCATTAACCTGAAATTATTGTGTACAATGCACCCAAAATTGAAAGCAGATTCATCATGATATATGTGGTTTAGCTGGGGGTGCCACTCTGAGCCTAATGGCAACTGAACTCAAACCTTGAGCAACTCTGCATCTTGAGTCATGGAGCTCTCTAGCCTCTGAATCATTGAGTTTTGGCATCTGTTATGCCCCATGCCTAAGTCCTTCCAGAATCCTGCCATATACTGTGCTATGTTACAACTTGTCGCAGCCAACAAGCTGTGCCACCAAACAAACAAAGGCAAGCTTACTGGTGCATAGGTTGGTGCTAAGAAGCAAAGCAACTAGAGGTGACACAGCAAGAGGTATGAAGAGATGTATTCCCTAGACTAGAAGGGGCAGTAGAAGGTAGGGCTGCTAGCTACCTACAGAGGAGATGGGTGATTGACGAGAAGATCAAGTCTGAGGTTTCCCTGCTTCAGACCCCATACTACTTATACTAATACAATAGTGCACATGCACAGACCAGGTATCTATTGACCATCATTTGGTCAGAGTTCTCTGCCTCATGTCCTGTCCCCTGACCTGCCTCATGACCTTCTTACGACTAATACCTGAGCCATGCCAAGGCCAGACTTCTGCTCATGAGTAAGCACCCCTGCTAACACACTAGTCACCTGCCGGTGAGTAATGGTGGGCGCTCCCAGCCTTCACGAGGTCTGGGGTTCAGATCCGGCTGCTCCGGTTTCCAATACAAGTTGTCCATAATTAAGGTGAGTGTCTGCCTTGGTGCACATGACCCCCAGGTCACGTGGTATGAGAAAACTGTGACAGGTGCTCTATGCCACTATACCACTAGAGTTTATATAGATCCTCTCCACAAGTGCTATATATATCCATCACTGCTCAACTTAGACAAAGTGGTGATACCTCACCTTGAGTTCCACCTGCTAGGACTTATATATGTGTGATGTCTGGAGCTATGTATATAATATGGAGTGTGCTATAGAGTACACTTCATAATATGAATGTGTCACGGACGCTGGACAGGCGCCCCTTTTTGCCACCCATTCCCTTTCCTTTGACACCCACCTTCCAATTTCAGACCATTTCCTTTCCTAGCCCATCCCAGTTTGGACATTGTAGATACGTTCTCACAGCCACATGCTCTGTTCCCGTGATCACCATACTCTTGCCTTTTCTCTCTCACCCTTTGTTCTTCCTTTGTCATCTTCACTGCCTTGCTCTTGCGCTTTGTCTTCGGTTGCTAAGCAGCCCCTCTAGTATATAAGGACCCCCTTAGGCGCTCCCTAGTCCCCATCTCGACCTCTTGATCATTAGGACTAGGTGAGTGTCACAGTTTTCTCGTGCCACGTGACCTGGGGGTCATGTGAACTAGGACAGACGCTCACCTTAACCACGGACAACTCGTATCGGAAAGTGGAGGGGCCAGGATCGAACCCCAGAACTCGTGACGGCCAGGAGCGCCCATCCTCACTCACTGGCAGGTGACTGATGTGACAGCAGGAGCGCTTACTCATTGGAAGGAGTCCGGACTCGGCACGACTCAGGTATTAGTCGTAAGGTCACCATGAGGCAGGTCAGAGGGTAGGACATGAGGCAGAGAACTCTGACCAAACGATGGTCAATAGGTACCTGGTCTGTGCACCGTTGTATTAGTATATATAGTAGGGAATCTGAGGCAGGGAACCTCAGACTTAATCTTCTCGTCGATCCCCCATCTCCTCTGTAGGTAGCTAGCAGCCCTACCTTCTACTGCCCCTTCTAGTCTAGGGAATACACCTCTTCACATCTCTTGCTGTGTCACCTTGGGTTGCTTCGCTTCTCAGCACCAACCTCTGCACCAGTAA
>NW_006766988.1:30439-41984 GCF_000275845.1 Dichomitus squalens LYAD-421 SS1 | reverse complement strand
CCGCAACCGTAGCACTTGCCGCGCATGAGGCGGTTGAACTCTTCGCGCGTACGGGTCGCGTCGATGTCCATTGCGTTCGGGTCTCGGGCAGGCGGTGTGAAGGGGGTGGTATGCAGCGGAACAGCCGGCTTGGCCGCGGTGGTGGTGGTGGTGGTGCGTCCGCGCTGACGATCCCGTTCGGCACGGCGTTGGCGGACACGGACGTCGATGTCGGAGGAGACGGTGATGAGGTCCTCCAGAGAAGCGATGGGCCTTGCCGTGTGCACCAGCTCGTCCTTGATGGAGTCCGCAAGGTGCTCGTAGAAGCGGTCGCGGAGGTCGGCCTTGGAGTAGCCCGTGCGGGTGGAGAGCTCGTTGAACCGGGCGGCGTACTCCGGAACAGTCATGGAGCCTTGCCACAACGTACGGAGGTGTTCCTTCGCATCGACCGCCTCGTCGACCGTCTCGAATCGGGCCTTGAACTGGGTGCGGAACTCCGTCCACAAGCCTTTGAACGGGGTGGTGCCCTGCATGATCTCCTCCATCGCCGGAGTGGCCCAGAGAGCCGCACTGTCCTGCATGAAGGAGAGGACTGCCCGAATCCACTGGTCGTCGCGTGCGCTGATCGCGTTGCCCGTGGCGTCCACGTGGTTGAGCGTTGATCCTTGGGACATGGCCCAGGGAGTGAACGCAGCCAGGAAGCGTCGTGCTTCGCCCCCCTGTTCGCCTTTGAAGGGAGAGGGCTTCTGAACCGCCTTCAGGCTGTTGGCCCCGGTGGTCGAGTTGGCGAGCTGCGCCATAGACTGGGTGAGGAGGGTCATCCATTGGAGTAGTACCGTCATGGGGTCCGGGGGTTGCGTTGCCGTCTGGGTGCCCGGTTGGGTCTGCTGGGGATTGTTGGCGGGGCCTGTCGTCTGCGGTTGTCCGCCTTGTTGTCCCATGATGGGTGGAGCGGACCGTGGGCGGGTTGGGGGGATGATAGGGGATGGGGGAAGCGCGATGAGTAGCGCTACTTTGAGCTCGTCGGTCGGAGTGCCGGGGATAGGGGATCGAGTCGTGGGTGACTCAGCGATGGGGGAGTCAGGGACTGGGATGAACTCGTCCGCAAAGGCGTTCCAGTTGATCCGCGCAGGACGGTGATGACGGTTCGGGCAGGGGTTTTGCTCGCACGGTACCCAGTACCAGAGTCCGCCGTCTAGGTCCTTCCGTCGGTGACAGTAGTCTTGGTCTTCTGTGTCCCACGCGTGAAGTCTGCCGGTGCAGTCCAGGGTGGGGGAGACAATGTAGCGGCGGCGGGGACACTCTTGTTCAGAGCGTCAGCACCGGGGGAGAGATCTCGACCTAATGTCGCGGCGACTAGGCGCGTAGACTCGGGTCGACGTTCGGCGACGACCTTGTAGGCGAGCGGCAAGGAGCCGAAAAGGAAAGAGAGAGATAGAGAGGGATAAACGTAGCAAGAAACTCGACGGGGGCAGAGCGGAGGTTGGCACAAGGGCACAAGACCTGCGAAAGCTAGTCTTCACACAGACAGCGACAGACTAGTCCCAATGACCAAGTTATACATTAGCAATCGAAGAGAGATACAACGCTATGGTCACTCACCTAGTCCCAATGACCAAGAGGTCGAGATGGGGACTAGGGAGTGCCTAAGGGGGTCCTTATATACTAGGAGGGCTGCTTAGCAACCAAAGACAAGGCGCGAGAGCGAGGCAGTGAAGATGACAAAGGGAGAACAAAGGGCGGGAAGGAAAAGGCAAAGGGGAACGTAGCATGCGGGTGTGGGAACGTATCTACAGTGTCCAAACTGGGATGGGCTAAGAAAGGAAATGGTCCGAAAATGGAAGGTGGGCGTCAAGGGGAGGGGAATGGGCGGCAAAAAGGGGCGTCTGTCCAACGTCCGTGACACTACGCGCCTAGTCGCCGTGACACATTCCTCCCAGAGTGTCACGTTTGTGCCGAAAATCAATCTCGTGGAAGATCACGGCCTCCTCATCTGAACGGGCAATGATCTCGTTGATCTCTGTTGGAATACGGTACTTACTTACATCGGACGCTGTAGTACCCGCGACCTCCATGCCGAGCTACGGACGTCAGGCAACGACCTGGTACCACTACGTTGCCGTTCGGCATGGGTTGGGCGCTTTCGGATTTGTTTGTTCGTGTTTACTATCCCGGTCACTCCCTTTCGAGAATTTCCTCCATACCGGCCTTTCCTCAGCTGTTGACACTTCGTGCACCAGACTGAGTACAGGTCCTCGCTAGCCGCTGCCGACCCCATTCCAACAATCTCATCGTCATTCATGTTGCCTGCCTCCTCGTTCTCCTCTTGATCGGCTTCAAGAGTAGAACACTGAAAGCAACGCGTAAGGAAAGGCCTCGTAAGGAGTTATCAGTTATGTACTAAGAACTCCTCCTGCTCCTCCTGGGTCGACTTTTTGTCGAAATGACCGGCCTAGATGACCTTGTCATCGATGTCAAGCTTGTACTGAGAGCGCGCGAACATCGACTCCTCGATGCTCTTCTCCGTGATGAACTGCAGGATATGGACGACCTCAGTCTGACCGATATGATAAGCATGGTCATGCGCCTGGAGATCCGCATGGGGGTTCCAGTCACTGTCGAAGCTATATAAAAAGGTATAAGCGTGATATCGGCCACGAGAAATCAAATGGAACACACATAACAACAGTGTCGGCGGTCTGCAAGTTGAGTGCAAGACCACCAGCGCGAGTTGAGAGAATGAAGACCTTGTACTCGGGGTTGGGAGCGTTGAAGAGCTGGACATGACCTGCACGGTCTTCGGTCTTCTTACCACCGTCGAGACGGAGGTACTTCCAGCCCATCATCTTGAGGAAGTCCTCCATGATATCCACGACCTTCGTCACCTAGAAGAAGATGAGGACCTAACGTAGCGACATTAGTCTGACAATCACTGGACGTTTCAAACTTCGTGCAACTTCTGTGGTCGGTGGCGAAGAACTTCGGCAGAATACGTGAGAGCAGCTTGATCTTGCCTGAGCTCCAAACGAGCTTGTCGTCGATCATCGAGCTTGGGTTAACCCTGTCCTCGATGCTTTCGAACAAGAACGGGTGCTGGCAGATCTTCCAGCTCGTTGCTCAGGCCCTAGACGCCACCCGGTTCGCTATCACGCAACTCGTCAACACATTCACTCTCGTTACAGTGAATTACCATGACGCACCCTTTGGCGTCCTCGACGTCCATGACCATCTTGTACTTCTTCATCTGCTTGTATAGTTGCGACTGCAGCGCCGACATGCGGACCTTGATCACCTTCTCGATCTTGTCCGGCAGCTCCGACTCGACGTCCTTGAGACGATGAAGCAAGAACGGACGCAGCACCTTGTGCAGACGACGAATGATGAGTAGTGCCTCTTCTTCGTTCAGCTCGATCTTGTCGCCCGTGCCCGAGTTCGCAAATGGGGTGTTGAACCATTCGTCGAACGACTTGCCAGAATTGAAGACTTTCGGCAGCGCTCACAGCTCAGGGAGGTTGTTCTGAAGCGGCGTCCCGGTGAGGATGAGGCGGTAGCGGGAGCGGTAGTACTGCGTGAGCGTCTGTGCTAGTTTACTTTCCGTGTTCTTCATGCAGTGGCCCTCATCTGTAGGCAATGTATAATAAGCATGCTGACGCATATATCGCGTTTGGAATGAAGCCTGTACCAATGATCATGTAGATCCACTTCATCCTGCTGAGATGAATCCGCTCCTTGATGATGTACTCGTACGTGGTGAGGACGACCTGGAAGTTGCTCGTCCGGAGGTCCGTCTGGAGGACCTTTCGCTGCGCCGGGTTGCCCTTGTCCGAGATCATCTTCACGCTCGGCGCCCACTTCGCGAACCCGCTCGACCAGTTGATAATGGTCAACAGCGGCACGATGACGAGGGTATGCCCCGTACTGTTTCTTCGACTCAATGAAGAAGGTGATGGGCGAGATCATCTGGATAGTCTTCCTGAGACCCTATCATGAAACCCTGTCAGCCATAGCACATATGGCAACATCGCGGTAACGCACCATTTTGTCTGCAAGGATACCGTTCAGATTGTTGTTGTACAAGGTGACCATCCACTGCAGACCCTGCAGACCCTTCAGCTGGTAGTCCCTGAGTGTACCGTCCACTAGGATGCTCGGCTGCATCAAAATCTTCTCCTTGAGCCTATGCGCGACCGCATAGTAGCCCAGCTTCCCATGATCCTCCTCCTGACTAAACGCCTTCGCGTCGAACGTCGCCTCGCTCACTGGGCCCTCCTACATGTCGTAGTCCACCTCCTCGTGCCCCTCTGACCGCTGCTGCTCCGCGACCGCCTGCGAGCGAGTCCAAGCGCGCGTCCGTCTGCTTCAACAGATGCGTGATGCGCGTGTCCTTCGCGGTGTCAATGAGCCGTTCTTCAGTGCCTTCAGACGCCAGCCGCTCGATCCGCCTCTGCTCCTTTACCCCTTCTCCGCATGCGCGTGGAAGCTGAGCACCGCCTTGCCCTGACGCATGACGGCCTCCCTCGTCATCCGGAAGTCCGCGCGGTTCAGCAGGAGCAGCGTTCCATGCACGAGCCATCCCAACAGCGACGCACGCAGCTGCCACATCGACGACGCGCAGCGCCTTCAGCTCAATGTGCGCACGAAGCTTCCCGTGGGTGGGAGGTTGGAGGTGGATGTGAGCAAGATGCTCGAGCGACTGCGGCTCCGCATTCTCAGCGTCGTCAAGCGAATTCTCCAGACCGCCGTCGCCCATCATTGCTAGTATCGCCTCTAGCTCTCACATCCGCTGCTCGATCCGTGCGTCGATGTACGCGTTGCGCTCCTCGGGAGTCTGGTGCGGGTCTACGCCGTCGGGCATAAATGACGGGACAAGTAGTCGCCGCATCTTCATCGCCCAAATCGCCGAGATCAGCTCCGGATCGCGCTTCAGGAAGATGAATGGGAGCGTGCATGCATTGTAGGGATAGAACCCGAGTTGACGTCCTCCTCGAGTAATGCCCCCTTCGGCAACTTCTCGGGGTCGACCGCCTCGATCTCCTCTCGCTTAATCGTCTACGGGGGTGCCGGCGTGATCTCTGTAACGGGAGGATGCTTGACGACGCCGTTGACGAGGGTGCCGTTCGCGTTCTCATGCGTCTCGACTGCGCTGTCAAGGACGCGCGCGTTCACATCGACACCGTGGAAGAGGGGTTGCAGGTCGGGGTAGCCTGGTTCGGCACGCGGATCGCTTGCTGGATCGGTTCCGGTACAGACATGCCGCGTGAGATGAAGGCGTGAGTTTGTGCGTTGATTGCGTTAATTTGGTCGGGAGTGAAGGATACGGGGGTCTGCGGCGTTTGGGGATAGGGTTGATTGGTAACGCGCCCTGCTGTCAGAGTGTTGCCGTTGGTGGCGGATACGCCATTCCCTATGGGTACCATGGAGGGCTCGACCGTTCACTCCTGAATCGAGTGGTCACCCGCAGCCTGTTCTTGCCCTAAGATGACATTTTGAGTCAGCGATTGCTCAGCGACGTCTGAGGCGGCGAGGGATATCGAAGCACAAGCGATGGTGCAGAAAGGACGGGAAAGAGGAAAGAAAGGATACCAGAAGAGGCGAGAACTCACTCTGTCGCTGCTGCAGATTCTGGATGACGCTCCATCTCCCTCGCACTTCCGTCCTCCGAACCCAATCCTTCTCCACCGCGTCCGCACAACACCTCCGAAGCCCCCATCTGTGCTTGAGTAAGCAGTGGTCCACAGGTAGGACCGATCATCGCGACGTACGCATCTCGACCGTTGTCTGTGTCCTCGGAGACCTCCAACGCCCCGGACTCGAGGGTGTGCCCGAAGCCCTTCTGCACGAGATTCCGCACGGTCTAGTCGGTCTGCGACAAGTCGACAATCCCTGAAGCAAGACGTCCATATCTTCGCAAACTCCTCGTTGTTCTGTACAGTAGCGTCGCCAGCCCAGGGCTGGTTTGCGCGCTGCGGAGAGGGAGAGATGAAGAGAAGTGAGTGACGTTGGGCGCATACAGGCGTCGTCCGGCAGGGAATACGCACCTGAATGAGATGCTGCATGCGCTCGCGGAAGGCAGGATCTTGTGATGGTGAAGCTGCTATTGGGCGGGGACGTTGGGAGAATGACGTTGGGGGACCTGGTGAGGATTGGGGAGGCCATTCCGGGAACGATGGCGAACGACGCGACAGAGTCCCGTGTCGCACAGATATCGTGAGTCACAGGGTAACCACTGGCAAGTCAGGTAGTCGGACGTTACGAAGGAGATATCGACGGTGACGAAGGACGGTGGGAACGAAGGTGGCGGGAAGGACCAGAGACGGTGGGAACAGGCGCTCGAGGCACCGCACGTAGAGTCGTAGACATCATCTGCCATAGGCTACATAGACTAGTACTTTACATGCGAAGCATCTTCTCCATGTCGGAGTGGATGTCCATGGGTTGTAGCATCTCCGCCGCTGTCCGCCCAAGTCAGTAGTGCAAACAACGATGGAAGAATCGAGGATGTACCTGAGCCCATAAAGTCTGCGCAATGGAGGACCTCGTCGCGGCCCATGAGGATGTCGAGGTGGAGATTGAATTGGGGGAGGATAGGCATGTGCGGGTTCTGTGGCACGCACACACGGATCGAGGCTCTGCAGGCAAAGCACGAATGGGAAGTCAGGACACACCTGGCTGACGATCTTGCGTTCCATGAGGATGCGCATGGACATGTGCAGGCCGAAGAGTTGTCGCTGCATCTGGAGCTTCATGTATGTGCAAGAAAGGAACGCATGAGCACACGTTGTCTGGACGGCCGCGGACTGTGCTCGTCTTGGTGACCTCCGCTGCGAGACAGCGAGGGCCATAGTTGAAGGTATCGCGGAGGCCGAAGCTATTGCTGGTGTCCTGGACGGTTGCAGGCTTGGTCTCGCGACCGGGAACGATGCGGAGGGAGTCCTATCGAAGCTGTAAGTGCATGTCCTCCTCTTGTCACTTTGTACGTGCTTACCATCAGAATGGAGGATGAAGGAGGAGTGCCAGGCGGATGAGACGGCCGACGCCGAGGAGGACCCGTTTGCAGGACGCGTCAGTTGTTCCCGATCGGGAAGTGCAGTCTTGGACGTCAGCGACGCTGCGGCTGCTCTTCGCAGCGCCGGCGACCACCACGACCACGGCGCACACGACTGCCACGACCTCGGTTTGCCTTCTTGATTCATACCCTCAACGACTGCAACGCTGGCGCTGCTGCTGAAACCTCCGCTTGATCTCCCTGCTGTGCCGCTGCAACGACTGCTTTGATACTCGACCTCACAACCTACTCATCACACGACACCATGGGCAGAGGCTCCCGCCGTCCGCGGTCGACCCGCCCAGGCACATTTGACCCCCACGACCCGACCCGCGTCAAGCACACCCGCATTGGCGTCGGGATCTCTATGAAGAAATCAATCCCTCCCTCGCTCATGTCCCGGGCTCGTCCTCCGCCGAGAAGGCTTTCGCGGCATACGAGTGCTTGCCATACTTGCTCCGGATGATCCACGACATACTCTCAATACGGAGCTGTTGGTGGTTGCTTGTCGCCTACACGCTGGCTGAGATTAGTCAGGCCCTGTTGCCCGCTGCATCGCTCTGGTATGTACCATCATTGTCGTCGTCGTGCGCGAGGCCGCAGGAATGGTTTCAACCCCTTTGGCTTCTTACAGGACCCCCTGCGTGAGCTACCGCGGATCGTATTCACCCTGTGCGGCGTCCAGGATGCGGCGTCCATGCCCGTCTCCTTGGCATCCTTGAACTTGCTCCGGCAGACCATGTCGCACTTCTCGTTCACAGTGTGACGTTTCTTCGATCAGATGAGCTAAATCACCAAGCAGTTGTCGACGATTCGGAAACTTTACGAAGTTGCCAACATCCCGAATCGCGTAGAGGACGGCGAAGGTCCCTTTCCTGAAGACGCCCAAAAGCTACGACACGGAGTCTCGCTCGAGTTCAAGTCTGCTTGCTTTAAACTCTTGCTGTGCCAAGCATGCTCACCCTCGCCCGTTTGCAGAAATGTATCGTTCAAATATCCCGGCTCAGACCAATACGCCCTCAAAAACGTCTCCTTCAAACTCCTTCCCGGCCAGCTCTGTGTCATTGTTGATGCAAACGGCTCTGGCAAGAGCACAATCCTCAAGCTTGTCGTGCGCCTCTATGACCCCTTCGACGGCCAGATCCTCCTCGACGGCCACGACATCCGCACACTCCGCCTCCCTGACCTCCGCGACGCCGTCTGTCCTCTTCCAGGACTACACCTACTTTCCTCTGTCGATCCGCGACAACATCGCGCTGGGCGACCCGGAGTATTTCCATAACGAGGCGCACGTCAATATGGCAGCGTGGCTCGGTGGCACGTCTGAGTCCATTGCGGAGCTCTCAGAAGAGTATGGTACATACCTCGACAAGCTCGTGCGGGACTATTTCTCAAGCATGCCGGAGGGTACAAAGGACGCTGTTTGGGAAAATGGACTTTTCTGCGGTGCGATGGGCAGGGGCATGGGGAGCCACGCGAAGGGGCCTGGAATGAGCAGAGGGCAGATGCACGGGCTGGCGCAGCGTGTCCGTCCTGTGCATGATGGCGTGGGGGGAAGGGTACCTTCTCTGCGTTTAGATACATCCATGAAAGCGACGTTCAATTAGACACTGCTCAAAAACATGTACAGCTTACTGGTAGTGACAGAAAGTATTCGAACGGGGTATCTCGACATGGGGTTACGTTGGGTGGTCGTCAAGCAATCAAAGTCATCATCATTGTTTCAACGGGAGCGCGATAGTACAAACGAGAGATATGGATGAATTACAGTTGTTTCAGCGCAAGGAGGGCGTCCTCAAACTCACGGGACCCATCCATCCGGGACGGCAGTCGGCCAGAATCAAGACATTTGCCACACGTTGGGCAGCGAGGGTGAGGCCGGGTCCCGTTGGCATCATGATTGGTGGATGAGGTGTTGCGAACGCATCCGTGGCAGAGCCTGTGGCCGCAAGGATATCTATGGAAAACAGGTACGTGGAAGATTGAAAGCCTAGAGATAGCATACGTACACATAAGGGCCATGGGGGCGGGCGTACGGACATCCGGCAAAACTGCAACGGCATGCGTCGGAGAGATACCCGGCGAGGATGCGGACGCGGGTGATGGGGGCGCTGGTGGAAGATTGTCCTTGAACGCGGGTGAGCTCCTGGCGGAGGGACTCGTTTTCTTTCTGGCAATGCTCGAGCTTGGCAGCTGTGTCGGCCAACGCATTCGCCAGTGACTGGAGAACGCACTGAGGATGGGCTGCGCAAAGTGGGTGATACTACTTACATCAGCGTCGTTCGATTCCCAGACGTCGTGCATGTCCACGTCGATGTCCACTGCGTCGACCGTCTGTACGTTGGGGTTGGACTGGGACAGCATGGTAAGAGTGGACGGGTAGAGGTTGTCGGGGTTAAGTTGCGAAAACAGGGGAAGGCCTGACGAGATCTGGGGGATGGCAAGGTGATAATATACGGTCGGCGACAAACGATAGCGAAGATGCTGCAGGTTGAACGTTTGCGGGTCTCACAGGGCAAGTGACAAGTGCTGCAGTTTGCCGACGGCGCTAGCACCTGCAGCACTGACACCTACATTGTACGTGTAACGTTCTGTGGCTTCAAACCATAGCATTTCTTATGAGTTTTGTCAAAGGAGCAGACAAGGGATAGATACAATCATCATTTACAGATTATTTCCTCAATGCCTGCCCGGAGCTTATCTCCTGATCCTCTGTTTTCTGACATGTGTCCCGGAAGAATGGACCGACGACGTGATTTGAGTCACAGGGTCGTATGTCAGGGACGTCATAACCCGGATACCCCGTTGGTCTGGGTATCCTCGGGTTTTACCCTAACATCTTTCCTTATTTGATACGAAGTCAACACGCCGCTGTCCACTACCTCATCGACACCCTTTCAATGACGTTCATACGCTGAGCTTGCGGAAACACCGTAGCGCTGCGTATCCGTATATTGCTGAGAAATACGACCCCTGACGCGACCAAGGTACATCGAAACAAGTCAAATCGAAAGTGTCCGCAACACTGTGCTCTTGCAACGGATTTGCATCCAGTGCACCACGAGTGCAGATATCGAGCATATCCCCATAGGCTTTGCATCGCTTGCAAAAGGACTCTATACATGGTGTGCTTCACCTCCCTTGCCTATCTCTCAACGCTGGACATAAATCACACCTTATCATCATGATCCTCAGTTTACACAAACTCCCTCACCAATTTTCGCCCTGGGTTTGGTAGACCCAATGTTGTTTCAAGCAATATCCTCATGCCCTCCTTGGGCGTCTAATCTGTTCGCCGGGACCCCCTAACATCAGCGAAACTGTATAAATGTTGTTGTATATTGCCTACTCACGCCTACTCAGGCAATAGCAATACCACGTGACATTGAGGGAATGTTGGGCGCACCTTGTCAGGATTCCATTCTAGCCCAATCATCCTGAATAGGTTATATGATAAGGTAATTTCCCGAAATACCAGGCAATACTGGCAAGATCTTGCTGGTATTGCCTGGTATTGGTGAATGTGGCACCCACTGGCAATGACCACAATCGAACACCATGTTAGGACTGTGCCGTCGGAGTTCCAGAGTTCCAGGGTTCGGGGTCGGAGCTGGGTGGACACGGGGAGAGGACTTCGGCGAAGCTATTGGCAACACCCTGAGGGTCCCGACGGTGTCCTCGATTTCGGAGTTGGAGGTCGGGCAGAGATCGAACAGAGATCGGATGGAGGTCGGCAGAGAACGGATGGAGACAAGGAGAGTAGATTGGAGTAAGATGACTGATAGAGTACAAACAGAGCATAAGGTAACAAGATATCCGAACTGAGGAACACCGCACTAAGTCCGGGGGGTTTATATACTAAGAAGCCGGTGTCCCCTAAGTCCGAATCGGAGGTGGAGGTCCGATCGGAGGTGGCAGAATACCGACACTAAGTGGAGAAGTGATGTAAGTGGCGCCAGGCACTGATATGGGAAAACAGACATTCCAGCGGAGCTAGGGTAGACACTCGGAAAGCCATATGGGCCCCGGCGGGGAACGGAAAGGAAACGGAAAGGGAATCGGAACTAGTACGTAAGTGTCTATTCGTAAGCAAGTCCGGAGGTCCGGCGGAGTTAGCGCGGTGTCCGACGGAGTTCCGGAGGGACTTAGGCACTGATAAACTCGGGGCTGTGAAGACAAGGATTAGATCCGACTAGAGTCGAAGCAAGATCTTCAGTCAGTAAGGAAAGACTATATTGCAGTAACCAACTGTACCTAGAGTCGAAGCAAGACTACAAAGGATCAAGTAAGTAACTACAAGTTAGAGGTAGAGATAACGAAGTACTCACTCTTCAGTCAGTAAGGAAAGACTGAAGAGGGAGGACGCAATCTGAAGTCCTTATATACTACAGAGAAGAGTCCATGACTAATCGAAGAGTGGTTAGTCACATGTACCATAGTGCGATGAATAATACAACGACGAAAGAATTGCGACGTATCGCACCATAGGATGAGTAAGAGATGAGTAAGGCATAGACCTGT